>NC_136015.1:18987109-19199609 GCF_048128805.1 Centroberyx gerrardi
TGGGGGCAAGATGAAGGTCTGTCAAAATAGGCGTCATGCTGAGTGGGATTATATCCCCCATGATGCTTACCGAGGCATACACACACACACACACACACACACACGTATATATATACTTATTAATAACAAGGATCTCAGCGGGGTTCAGTCATTGTGTTGGGCCTCCTGTTGTCAGCTCTGTATTTACTCATTAATCAGAGATCCATTATGAATTCACACTGCACCTCAAACCTTGTGTCTGCAACGCAACACCACATCGGGGAATACACACAGCCTGCTCCTCCTGATAAGCCTGGCACACACACACACACACACACAAACTCACAGATGCACAGATGCACACGCACATATGCATACAAAAACACAAGCACAAGCAGACACACTAAAACACAAAACACACACACACGCAGAAACACAAACAGACTCACAAATGCATGGAAATACACACAGATACACTCACAAGCACACGCCACACACACCGACTCACTCACACCGACAACTACACACACGCACACATTCACATGCAAATGCAAATACACACAAACACACACACCGGCATATAGAAACACACACAAGCACACACATACCCAAAACACAGACACAAAAATTCATGGAAACGCACGCTGACACACACACACACACACGAATAAGGACTCACATGGGTACACACATATACACACACACCCACACAAATATACAAAACACACAGAGACACGCAAATTCATAGAAATACACACTGACACACTCACAAATGGACTCATACGGGTTCACAGACACACACACACACACACACACACACTCTCAGACACAGACAAATCACAGACAGCCCAGCACATTCAGATGCACCAGGCTCCTCTTGCTCGGAGCCTGAGAATCAATAACACTAAGATTCAATCGCTGTTAACTTTCAGTCGATGTTTAATCTATCTGTATTTTCTGTGCTAGACATCTGTGGCTGCGGCATCTGTGCAGCGGCGTTACGGCTCGACACGCCGGCTCTACACTGATCTCATTTAGCCCGACTCCCAGAAAAATAACACACAAAGATACAGTTAGTCATAGCTGTATGCAGATTTGCACACCCACATTGCATTGTTCGGTGTTTTCCGGTACGTTTTTTTTTCCCTGGTAATAGCTCTACTTTGGTGTCTTTTCATGCATTCTGACACCTTGATTTCATTCAGAATACATCTCTTAATTACTTAGTAATTATAATGTGTTTACCTCAGAAAACTGTGTGGTTGACTTTCCAGATTAATTATGAGTTGTGGTGTTGAGAATAGAAATTTGCCTTATTGTTTTGAGAAGGAACAGAATGCTTTACAACTACTATCATGAAAAATAAATGTGTGCATTTGCTGTACCTTTAGGTATTGCTATTACTTGCATATTATCATCATTGTATATTATACATCAGGACTATTTTCTAAGACAACATATGTAACAACTTAGCTGCAACGTGACTGTGAGTTAGTTTCAATATACACAGCCTAACACGGTTTAATTAATCATCCTTGCCAATCATGAGTGCGGCGTGTTGAGTCCAGCTGACCTGGAAAGTAGGGGCAATGTGCAAATCTGTGGGTGGCATCGCACCCGTGTTCACCTTATATCTGAGTTGTGGGCAGTTTCACACTTCTCTGACAACTAAAAATTGTAAACATAAGTGCAAATATAAGCAATTATAAGTTCAACTTTCTTTTTCACTGCATGAGGTTCCGTTGGATTGAATCAGATGAAACAAGAGTAAAGCTTCTTTCTCCCGGACTGGCACAGAGTTGAAACAAAGTGAGGCTCCATAACATCAAGGCAGAGAACAGAGTCGGGGGAATTGCCCAAATCGAACACAAAAATTACTATAAAAAAAGTAGCCGAAGTCAGTATTCGGCTATCTGGTCGACAGCCGGTACTCGTGGAAAACACTGATTATTTATACTATGTCAGCGGCTGCGTTTAACAGCCCTTTCTGACTGGAATACAGCTGTAGGTTAAGTTTCAAGCCTCTGAAGTGAAAATCCACCCTAAAACAGAAGTCACTTGAGTTCTAACGTCGAAACGAGCGCAATTCCACTACAGTGCTTACAGTTAGGAACCGTAAAATGAGCACTTATCCCTGTAAAATTATCCCAGATACTGTAATAGAATCAGTGGAGCAGCCCTGATGACATAATCAAGAGAGTCTTGGCTCTGTTGCTTCTAGCTTTGAACGGGACTTTTTTTGTATTTGCAAACTGAGATAGGATTGTCAAAGATCATAGGAATAATATAACATATGTTAATCCCCTTTCGGAATGTTTTTTTTTTGTCTTGGTTCTCTGTAGGAATTATGTACAGCCAGTTGTTGTTGTTGTTGTTGTTGTTGTTGTTTACCAGCAACCAGCCCGCCTGCCAGCCAGCGGTCTCTCAGTGGAATGTTCTGGAGAGGCTCTGGAGCGAGGCCAGTCCCTCCACACTGCACCCACTGTCTCCCTGCCTCCCTGCCTCTCTGCCCTGAGAGCTGCACAGGGCCGGGACGGCATGACCAATAAGGATGCCGGAGACTGTGTGTGTGTGTGTGTGTGTGTGTGTGTGTCTGTGTGTGTGAGTGTGTCTGTGTGTGAGTTTGTGCTTGACTCCCTAAGTATTTCTGCTTATTCAACCATTCCTCTTCCACAAGTACTGATTGTGTGCTTACTTTGCTTGTGTGTGTTTGTGTGTGTGTGTCTGCCCATGTATATGAGTGTGTACAAAATACCTTATATACCTTAATCCTTATAAACATGACATCTATCCCAGTAGATCCCAGTATCCACACACCCAGTGTCTCCCAACACCACTGGTCAGATACAGTATGTTGTAAGCTGTCTGGTCCTTTGCTTGTTCTTGGACTTTTAAAATACATAGATATTTTTTTACATGTGATCTTCTGGTGCTTCATTGGTCTAAGTTTCAAGTCATTGAATCATGTGAAATTGGAAAGCATGGCCCGGCTCTCATGTAATAAGAACAAGAAATGTCATCAAACTTTTCATCAACCAAGCAAGAAATGTCATAATTCTCAGTGAAATCACATAAAATCAACATGAATGAACAAAAACACATCACTTTATGCTTACTGCAGATGCTTTTTCACAAAATATGATATACACAATGCTCGCTATGACCAGTGAATCAAACCATGTGTTCTAGTTTGGCATGATTCTGTCAAGAGTCCTCTGGCTTTCACCTGGAAAAAATAAATAAATAAATTATCCTTCAAGTGATTTTCTTTAAATACTCTATGTAGGACACTTTACTGGGCGTACCTTAAAAATATTAGAGCCAGGAACGATCTATGCTTGTAAAACTGGATCACATAAGCATTGAAGAGGATGAAGTTGTTCTCTCTGTCTAGTTCTTGGTTTTAAGGTTAACTACCATTTATGCACAGTGGTGTGAATTAAAACTTATTAGGGCCAGGGCCGATTGATTGTCTTTATAACAGGAGTAAATGGTACAGTTGTTTGGTTAATGGTACTTTTGTTTGGTCCTGTATAGTAGAACAGTGCTACTGTACTGTACTGTGACGAGGAGGAAAATACATTTCGAAAACTGTCTACCGCCTCTCTTGAGAAATGTGAACACATCTTGTGTTGGGGAGTGAAAGATAAATTGTTATTTCAGAGCCATAGCTTTCCCATGTCAGGGATTAGCTCCGTAAGCCTCCGACAAGATGATGCAGCCATGTATACAAACCTCCGAGGCAGAATACATTTCAACTGCTCATTTTCCAAAACACTATGTATTCATTTTGAACAAAATGAATAAATACCTGAAGTTCATCCATCAGTATTTCTAAAATACGGCGGATCCAGTTTCTGAAAGTGTTAGCAGGTAAGTCACACACTAGTCTTGACAAACATTTTGTGCTGTCAGTCATTTTCTAAGAATATCTGTGCCACTATTATCAAATGATGGATATCTCATTTTGGAATTAAACATTTCATTTGATCCAAGTGAAGTCAACATCTTATGATCAGGTATACCAATTGTATTAGAGTTTGTATGTGGTACAGTGTGCTACAAAAGAAATGTTTGTTCTATTTTCAGCGGTCCTAAAGTTGAGAGTGGGGGGCATATTGTTTTATCTACCACCAGGCTTAACCTCATAATGTTATTAGGGTTTGAGATAGCATGGTCATACAAAACTTAAAAGGCAGAGTGGATATACAGGGTTCCCACACCTTCTTAAACATCAAATTCAAGGACTTTTCAAGGACTTTCCAGGTCCAATTCCCTCAAATTCAAGGACCCAACACGGCATAGTTTGAGACACGGATCAAGGTTAATTACTGTTACAACACTGAGAATTTTAATATAATGAGAACTAGCAGGCTTTACAGAAGCTCACAGACAACAATTAAAAAGAGAGAGAGGCTTGAATGTGTGAACACTTCTCAACAACTTCTCTAAATTCAAGCACTTTCAATGACCCATGTCTATTTATGTCTATTTTTAAAAACTTTCAAGGCCTTGATTTTTTTTTTCTCAAATTCACAAACTTTCAAGGATTTCAAGGACCCGTGGGGACCTTGGAATATAGCTGATTTTGAATTTATGCTGCAGCAGGTAGAAGCCATAACGTCTGTTGTTTCCCACGGGACAGTGATGCTGATTTAGTAGCTTTGTGTCTTTTTAAAGGATCGTCTCTAATCCCCAAGGGGAAAGTCCAACCTAAAACTGAATTCACACATTGTTCCTTCTTCCTGTGATCCTGGATAGTTCATTTCCTTTCAGTCCAGATTTTGTCTCCTAAGCATAGCTCTGTTCAGGATGGATTTTTCCCTTCAAAGGGACGGTCCAGTCCCACAGCAGGTAGCAAACTGCCAGGTGAGAGGGCAGCAGCTGACCCATGGAGCAATGGTCTGATGAGATGGCAGCGAGTGACCCTAATTTTAAAGGGATGTGACTGGACAGGTGATTCATATCGAAACCACTCAAGCATTACCTGTGTGGACAGATTACAGATTACAACCTTTATTAAAGGCATGGTCAGTGGAACAATTCACACCATTATGCTATCTGCAGGATGTTCGCAGGAATAAGATCAGACAATTAACACGCACTAAGGACACACACACACACACACACACACACACACACACACACATACACACACAAACAGAGTACAATGAGGCTAACACACATACACATTCTCAGAGAATTGGGAGGAATTCCACACAATTGCCTGCTGCAGGAAAGTGCTGGGCATTCCATAAATGCCTCCCAGAGAAGTGTGTGTGTTGTGTGTGTGTGTGTGTGTGTGTGTGTGTGTGTGTGTGTGTGTGTGTGTGTGTGTGTGGAGGTTCTGGTGATATATGGTTGGGTCATTGCAAAACAAGTGAGGTCACACAGTCGAACAGTGTGTCTAGCTCAATTGAGGTCATATGCTTCATAGTTTAATGCGTGTGTGTGTGTGGTGAGGTGGGGTGGGCTGTTTGGAGCGTGTGTGTGTGTGTGTGTGTGTGGTGGGGTGGGCTGTTTGGAGCATGTGTGTGTGTGTGTGTGTGTGTGTTTTTGCTGTGATGTAGATAAGCTGGCGACTCCGTAAGAGCATCAATAGTTGATAGTGTTTGTGCCTGGGAGCAGTAAAACTGTCTGGGTAAGCAGAAATACCATTAGACACATGCACATACTTATCACTGTTGCCCTCCTGCACACACACACACACACATGCACACACACACACACACAACATGCAACTGGCTCCATTGCCGTGACCTCTTGTGTCTGCTATTTATCGGTCCAATCTGTGTTTACACAGGTGTCACACTCTCAACACAGACAAACTGACTCCACATGTCCGCAGACATGCACCACACACACACACACACACACACACACACACACACACACACACGCTCAAGGATCTCCATGCTCCTTGCCTCCCCCAAGCATGCCTAAATTTTATAGAGAAACACATGCATAAAGATAAATAGCCCTTCTAAAAGTCTATCACTATGCACTTCACTCATTGACAAACATCTACACACACACACACACACACACACACACGCACACACACATTTGCACAGCAATTTTTGAAGTGTCACTTTTTACAAGCTTGCCATACTGCTGCAGTGCTGCTGCTCCACCCCAAGAGGAACTGTGTGGAAAATCCTGCTTCACCAATACAGACGATTGGTGGGATGACACCTCTCACCTTTTTCTTTAACACCACACACACACACACACACACACACACACACACACACACACACACACACACACACACACATATTCCCCCGACACACACACACCCACAGCAGCATACTACATCAAAAAGCCTGCTGGTCAGTGAGCTCGTCTCACCTCAGACAGATCTGGTCCTTCAGGGCCGCAGCCTCCCTCACCTCACAACCTGCTGCATGGGTCTGTAAACACATCAATCGCATGGACCCATGCACACATACACACACATGAACCCCTGAATCATTCATTTGGGTCCACGTCAATACAACAAAAGCAGGGACTGAAAATAAAAATGCAATCAGAAGACACACATTTCACTAGATTTCACTATAAAAGCCATCAGCATTCAGGCTCTGTGTTGAGTTTTGTCTGCCCGGCCTCCGCTTGGCACTAAAGAGAATGCAAATCTCTAATGCTGAGGCTGTGTTTGACCCAGTGAGAACAAAACCACAAGAGTGTCAAATAAACTGAACTCAGCCAAAGTCTGAATGTGAGAGAAAGGGCTGGGTGAGTGGCACTTTGACAAGTGGCCAACCTGTAAATTGAGCTTCCTCGTTTCTGTGTGTTTAGAGTAAATGCAGCGGCCTTCCTGGGGGGGTCGCTCCTTTTATAGATATATATTTTATCACATTTCTGCTTCATTGTGTTTGTTCACATTTGAGAGTTCTGAGAGAGAGACAGAACCTGTAACACCAAGAGTGCATGGTGCAGGCTGGTGTGCGACCAGGACATCCTTCTGCAGACCATTTATGATAATAAGACATAAAACATTTTCTGGTAGCAAGAGTAACTGTCACTTTAATTGCTTTTAAACAATGTAACTTAACGACTTTGGTTTTTAATACTCAGCTATACAGTAGATGGCACAAAGGCATTTTGTTCTAAACTGTAATTCTGTAGTTGTGTAACTGTTGAACGTGATACTACCACTTGTATTTGTGGCCTAGATAAACACCCATGGGAGTTTCTCTGGGAAGTATTGCTGCTGTCCTGAGAGCATGAAGAATTAGTGTTTGAAATACAAGCTGCTAGGAGCTGCGAGGCCTGCGCCACAAAGAAAAAATATAATCCGCCCCACTAAAGAAGAAAAAAAAAAAAATATCCACGGTTGCCTCACACTGAGGTTCTTATGTAGATTACTTGCGTATTTTACGGATTTAATCAGGGACCCACAATGCTGTGGTGTCTCGTTTTTCTTTCTTTTTTTTCGCTACAGTGGCGTCTAGCACGCTAATCTGCAAGATCTCAAGACACACACACACACACACACTGAATCTCACTACACCAGGACATACAGATATAGACAAAGTGCGAGCGTGCGCACAGACACACACACACACACACACACACACACAGATACACAGTACGCAGATGCACTGATTCACTCCCTCACACGTATGGCTGTTCATGTGCGACTCCCCAGGGTGGTGTCAGCACCCTGACTGATGAACACACAGCAGCGGTGGCGGTGTCAACGCCATAAAACAAAGGCTGCAGTGTAGATGAGCTGCCAGCCTTACCTCCAGTGATGGATTTCACCACTAGCACATTTGCTGCTGAAAAGACACCATTTAGTCTCCCTACCGCTCTTCCCTCTTTCCTCCCCTCTCTCTTAATTTCTCCACGTCTTCCTTGTTCTTTCGCTTTCTCTATCGCCTAGTTTTTTTTTTCTTCTGTGTTTTGTATTTGCTGCCCTCCTGTTGCTCTGGCAGACTTTTCCTCGGTTTCTCCTGTGCTCATGCTTTCTTTCTTTCCAAGCCTCTGTGCCCTTCAGTCGTCTTAAAAGATGAATGACTCATGTTTATGACCCTTACAAAGGAACACATCTGTTCCCTGCCCGTCCCACACTGTCTGTTTCACTGTTGTTGGTCCTCCCTTCTCCTCTCTTCTCTCCTCCACTTGTCTGCACACGTCCGCAGTGAGCCCGGCTCAGACTGTCTTTTGTCCATTCAATATCCTTCACAGGTGAAAGGGTCAGCGCGAGCTCCAATATCCTCTAAACCCTTTCTAAACCGGGGGCTGTGTAGCCAGTGAATATCCTGCACAGGTGAAAAGTGTCAGACCCATTTTGTGCTTTATTCCAATAGAAATCTGTTTGTTTTCTTACTGCAATATCTATCGTATAGGTGGGGAAAGGACATTGATTTGCAGTCGATGGGCTATACTACAAGTAGCTATTGTTTATACTTCAAGAAGTTTTCAGCATTCTGGAAAAGTTGCGGACTGTGTTGCTATTTTCTGCTTTTTTGCTTTATCCAAAGCTTGTGCATTAGTCAAACAAATTGCTCAATAATGACTGTACACATCGACAGAACGGTGTTAACCCAGGCTTGATCATGACTCAGAGATTTCAGATGTTATTGGGCGCAGAATGCTGCATGCTGAAATATGCAAAACCCCCTAAACCGTGTGACTATTAATAGAAGATCAAATATCACGCAGACAGATTACAGTCACACTAGGAAGTCTCAGCAGAGGAGGATTTTTCTCGGCGCTCTTTAGTAGTCCTTCTCAACAATGCGTAACAAGCTCCCTCAACAACAATCTAGGTTAATAGCATGCAATTAAAGTCGATACGTTTCATTTCGGTATTTTCCAACCAGCCGACCATGGAGGACGATGATGAAAGAGGCGCGTGTCGAGGCTCCCATCCACGCAAAATCATCTGTAGATGTACACGAAAAATGCAAAACAAGCTCCCTTCATCGACAAATATCATGACTTCTCTGCAGAAAAAATGAAGTCTGATTAAACCAGCTTTGTGGATGGTATGGCTACATTTTTATGCGGATTGGCTTATTCTTCTGGTCGTGACACATTTTTACTTTGTGGAGGGAAAGGTACAGAACAAAACATATAAACTTGCATGGAAAACACAAACTTGGTGTGCAGCCACCAATGAAAGGCATTCAATCATAAGTTTAGACAAGCTAGTTTGGAAGAGTTAATCCGGCTTATTTGACCATGAAGGTTTACGATGAATGGGCAGACTTTATGTATAGCAGCTCTATTTAGAGATGGCTCCATAAAGCAAGCAGCCGTCCACTGTTTTATGTTTCGTCGTAAAACCTAAGGTCACTGCCATTTGAAGTCCGGAAATGAGATTCATTCTCTATTTTTGCAGCGTGGCCGTTAATCTCTTTTGACATAATCTTTATTAAAGTAGAAAATAAGTAGGACCAGTGTTTTACCTGAATCCTGAAACTTTTCCGGTTGAGTTTTCACATCGAGCCTGTTGCCTTAGCCGAGTCGCTATGGCAGCCTGACTACGTATTTCAAAGGATAAAGTTTAGAAGCGCTTTACTGTAGAGAACATACTGTATGAGTGAGGCTTTTACGTTCTGTCTTGGGGCTTTGTGAGGACATGTACAGAGGGTTTTATATTTGTGACGGATGGCCCACACACACACACACACAGACACACATACTAATGATCCTATAGTCCCTTCAAACTTTCCCTCTTGTTTGACTTCAAACGGTGCCGCCAAATGACAGCCATACCTATTGTGCCCCCACCTGTGTATGGGCGTTTCAACCACCACTATTAGTACAGCTGCTTGTCTATATGCGGCAGTATTTGTTCAGGGCCGAAATAGCTCTAATGACAGTGTTTGACACTGTGTACTCAAAGGCAGGTCTATTGTCAGTGATGTAATGTCTGTTGTCTTCTGTTTGGGTCTGAGGCCCATAGGTGGTCTAGCAATGACAGCGGGACGCTTGATGGGATTTGTGTGTGTGTGTGTGTGTGTGTGTGGTTGGTTGTTAATGGACTGCCCGGGGAGCTGCCAGTTGGCTTGTCTCATCATGAGGACCGAAATCCGGCTATGCTCCTGCACACAATCAAAGGGAAAGCAGGAAAGCAAACAAAACATTTGGTGCCCTTTCCCTATGGTTAAACAATTAAATGCGCACATTATGACTCACGAACACACGTAACCTTACCCAGCCATTCTGTCATTCGCTCTTTCTCCCATACGTACACACACACACACACACAAACGGCACACTTCACACCATCCGTATGAGCTCCTAACACTTTTTTTTGCATGCAGCAGAGAAATCATGAGGGGGAGAAGAACTGTCATTGATGTGTAAATTCACTATAAATAATTCCTCTCTCGTCTCACCCAAAAGACCGACTTGACGCATGTTCACAGCTCCCTCTTTCAACTTACCCCTATCTCTCTTTCCCTCCCTCCTCTATCCGTCCCTCCCTACATCTCTCTCGTTCCTCGTAAAAAAAAAAACAAGACAGCCCGATGACAGACTCTTATTTTCAGTCTTTTCTGAGACCCTCTATCGCCCTTCTCCCCCCCTCTCTCTCTCTCTCTCTCTCCCCCTCTCTCCCTGTGTGATGGACATAATGGATAAAGTGTTTAGCTCTAATGGAAAAATGAAAGCAGGGTGGTGGCCTCCGCACTTGGGACGGTGTGAAAAAGAGTGGAAGTGGAGGAGTCCTTTCCCTGGCTCCGCTCTATATTTATAGGCAGAAAACCCGATTTCAGATCAGTCACGCTAGACTTGCGGCAGTCACCTACTGCACGCCGGGGGAGGCAGGCAGGCAGGCAGGCAGGCAGGGAGCTTTTTTCTGCTTCTTTCCTTCTTGCTTTTTTTTGTCCTCATCTGTCTTTGCTCTGTCTCCTTTCTCTGTTTCTGTTTCTCTCTCTCTCTCTCTCTCTCTCTCTGTGTCCTTATCTCTCTCTGTCCGTCTCTGTTCAGGTTCCTTCCCCCCTCCATCACCTTGAATCAAATTCCACGGGCACTTTCTTGGCGCACGTCAAACGTTTCGTTTACCGAGTTGCCAAAACACTTGATAAAGAAACCATTTGTATTTCCCCGACTTCGCTCCCTTTACCTCTCTCCCTCTCCTTCCCGTCTCCCTCCTCTCTCCCTCCTCCATTCATTCACTCCCCATCCTTTACTTTCTATCCTCATCCCTCATGCAAATCTCTTAATCTTTACCACGTAGCGCCCCCTGCCCACTATCCTTCAAATCAGACCCGGTTCAGTCCGCTGCCCTCAGCTCGCTCCCTCTCTCTGTCCGTCCCTAGCTGCCTCCCTCTCTCTCCCAAGTCACCAGTTCTCTCTCTCTCTCTCTCTCTCTCTCTCTCTTTGTCCTCCTCTCCTCTCTCTTGTCATACAGAGGCAAGCGGGCCACTGCTTCATAGATGTGCTGCAGCGCTGCCGTGCTGCTGTGCTTTTAGTCTAATGGACAGACAGCTGTGCTCCCATTTCTATATATAACTAACAAGCCCGCGTGATGAAGTTTGTCATACCCTCTCTCCAGCTACTAGTTGGCCACTGTGTTAATGCGCAGGGAGTATTGGTGTGCGTGTGTGAGTGTGTGAGTGTGTGTGTGTGTGAGTGTGGGGTGGATGATGAGGCCCAAATACCCACATTTAATCTGCAGTCTTTTTTACTTATTTTCCACAGGCTTTTTGCTGAAAACCTGTGGATTTTTGCCTTTTTTTTTTAATTTAATCTTTTTCAGCTAAACATAAAAACATAGTTTTATGTAAAAAAAAAAAAAAAAGCTCCATTAAATATATTAGATTAAGCAGAAAGCACTTTGATAGGCTTAGCTGAAAGTGCTTTAAATACAGTATTTAATGTAGGTTTTATCTGCATAAAGCCACACTTTTGTTATTAAATGGCGGTAGGACACATTAGAGAGGTAAAAAAAAAAAAAAAGAAAAAACAACTCTCCACCAGTCTCCATAAAAATTCAGCAGATTTTCCACTTTATTTCCAGCACAAAAAAAAAAGAAAAATGCCACAGAGAATATGTGAAATAGTCTTCTGTCTGGCTCTGCTGTTTGAGTTACCATTTTGTGTCAGCTAATATTGGCAGTCCCACAGCGTGGAGAGGGCAAGACTTATGGTATCTTTGAATTCAAATTGTTCTACAGGCTTTGAATGCTAACTGAACACACACTAAACTACATCTAAATCTTCTTACTGTCACTGTTTGTGTCCCTTTATTTCTTGCATTGATGTGGACATGAATAAGTATACAAATCTCTCCGTTTATGTGCATCTGTGTGAGTCTGGGTGCAACTCTCTCTGTGTGTGTGTGTGTGAGAGTGTGTGAGGGCCGGGATGAGGTATAAGTACTGTAACAGTGTTAAGGGATCAGCTAGTGGTGGGGTCGTATCTGTTCAGATTAGAGAGCTTAGTCCCCTCATCTCTGCGTAATTAACGAGAAACGGAGAGACGGGAGGAAGAGAGGCGAAGCGACTGATAAAGACAAAGAGGCAGGAGAGCGCTGCGCACGGAGAGCGGTATAAAAAGAAACACACACACACACACACACATACCACACTCGCGCACACAGGAACACACTCAGCAGAGAAGGGATTGTATGTAATGACAGGGTGCGCGCCGGACGGTGTATTTGTGTACATGATGAGCGTGTGTGCAGCGGAGCATCGAGTCCAGAACCAACAACAGATAGGATATAAAAGGGCTGAACTGGATATGTGGTTTGTCTAGCAGAGTTCAGGACCTCTGTAATATCAACATGTATAACTACAGGATGGCAGGAATGTAGTGGCATGGAGCCTTAAATGCAGCAGGCACAAAAATCTACATGTCGGCAGTCACACACACGCACACACTCACACACATGCATCATACGCGACATATTTCACAGTACAAAATCAATCTCACACTAACTGTAAGTGTAAAGACCGGTTCAGTTGCGTAATTGTAGGTGATAATACAACAGTATGTATAATCATTGTATAATCATGTGATTGTCTGGGCTCAAAGACATCATAATGTGCATATTTTTGTTATGTAAAGGCCATTTGACTGGAAATACAGTGTAAAGAGAAAAACATAATCTCTAAAAGTACTTATGTTGTCCATTGGGACACGTGTAACTGCATTATGAACAAAGCAAAGATGAGCTGGTGAGGCAGGTGTAAGTCAGGTGATTCTGGTGCTGTTTGTGTTGTGAAGTCTGTTAATGTAATTAGTGTTAATTAAAAAAGTGAAAATGCACATTATGTGAAATGACACTAATGACACGCTAATGTGAATGACACAGCATACTAATTAATGCTATAGCAGAGAGTTACTTAACCACAGAGGGAGGTTGCTATAGAGTAAATCACTTCTGCTGGGTGAAAGCCACATATCTACAAATAGCATGTTTTTCAGGAATGAAGAAAATAATGTTTTTTTTCTCATTGACACTCGTGCATTTAACAGCTTTCAAGGACACGGGAGCCAGTAAACAACACATGAATGAGCATGCATAGACTTTCAATTCAAGTGACAGAAGGAAACAAAAGGGAACAATGACCCACTCAGTGCATTTTCGCGTCGGAAAAACCATCACATCCAAATGCATTGCGAGGGGAAAAACACCTCCCCACTTTAACCCGGCACTCCAGCTCTCAGCAATAATGACTCTTAACCGAGGAAGACAAAGCTGCATGGCAGAAAATCCATTAGTGAGTCTACCGCTAGATAGCAACGAGACACGGAGGAATGGTGGCTTTTGATACCGGGAGGCCAATCGGCGCGGAGGCATCAGGAGTAACTGCCTCATCCCGCCGCGCGCGAGGCTGGGCAGGCTGGCAGAGGTTAGCCCCCTCTGTCTGAGCCTCGGCGCATGGATGACTAATATCTGAAACACTCCCCGAGCCGAGGTGTGTGTTTGGGTCAGGGGACGGCTGCAGGGTGAGGGACAGAGGGAGGAAGAGAGAGAGAGAGAGAGGGAGAACAATTTGGGGATTGCAGTGGGCCAGAATGCTGACTTTGATACCGATGCTGAGTTTAAAAGTTTGAAAGCAAAAAAGCGTCACGTTGAGATGCTTTGCTCTGGACTTGGACAGGGGGTTTTGATGTCGGTTGGGTCTTTGCCAGATCTGCAAGCGAAATCGTTCCACATTTCCCTCCCGGCACCAGTTTTGTCAACCAGCTGAGGTGGACTGGGACTCCGTTCAAGATGCGGTGGACTGTTTGACGCTGTTGCATTGTTTTCAGCTGTTTGACTCCGGTGAATTTTTTGCTGACCGCTGCAGTGCGCTGTCGAGAGCCAGACTGCAGCTCTTGTCTATTTCAATCCTCCTCCTTCTTCTTCTTCTTCTTCTTCTTCTGTTAACTATTCCAAGTGCTATCTGCGCATATATGCCCTGACCTTCAGCTTGCGTAACACAATTTCGGTGAAAGAAATTTCAGTTGTTGTGACACTGCTACATTGCAATCTATGGTGGTGAAAGATGAGGAGATAGAAACAGGGGAGGAAGGGAGGAAGAGGAATGGAAGATGAACGGAAGGAAGGAGTGATTGAAGGAGAAGGCTTATCTGTCCATCTGCTAGTAAGACAGGCGATTGACTGGGAGATAATTGTGTGTGTGTGTCAGTGTGTGTGTGTGTGTGTGTGTGTAGGGGAGAGAGAGTTCCCTAAGTATACACACAGCAGTTGCAGGATCGGATTAAACATCTGGACGCACCTTCTCTTTCTCTTTCTCTCGTTGACTTTTCTCTCTGTCTCACACATACTCACTCACTCATTCCCACCCACACACACACACACACACACACACACACACACACACAGACAAGCAGACACCAGCCCATTCTCTGTTGACACGGAGATTACAGGAATGAGAGAAAGGAGGAAGGGAGGAGAGAGAGGAGAAGAGATGGAGATTATGGGTACTGTTACTTCTATAATGAGATGTCACTGGTTGTTGGGAGTGGGACAGAGACCGACAGACAGACACACACACACACACACACACACACACACGCTCACATACACACACAATGAACATGAACTCTCTTTTTCCTTCTCCCTCCCTCCTTCTGTTTCTCTCTCTCTGTGTTTAATGTAAGTGGATACTGGAAGGCCTCATTCCTTCACACATTGAAACCCGAACTGCCTATTTAGCCCTCTGCCTTTCTCTCCGTCTCTCCGTTCTATCTCTCCCTCTGCATCTCTTTTTCTTCTCCCCATACATTCTCTCACTCCCCCGCCACATCTTTCACTTGTTGTTCTCATTTCTCACTTGTCACTTCTCTCCTGGTCCTTTTATTTTTTTTTGTCCTGATAACACCTTTCTTACAAGCAATCTGTTTCTATTTTCTTGCTCTTTCTTTGTCTCTCCCTCTCTCTCCCTCTCTCCGTCTCCACCAGAAGGTCTGATGGCGTGTTTAGTGTAGGTTGCAGCCCAGCTCTTGACCCATTGCCTGCGGACAGAGCTGTAGTTCTGTGACTTTCGCTCTTCCGCCTCTCCTTTCCTCCGTCTGTCCTTCCCTCCTTCCCCTCCCCTCCTAAAAGTCCCAGAGGCTGAAGCAGCTGGCCGTACACATCTCTCTCTCCCTCGGTCTCTCTCTCTCTCTCTCTCACTCTCTCTTTTCCCTCCATCTTTGACTATCTCTCATCCTCTCTCTCTCTCTCTCTCTCTCAGTCCCTCTCTTTGTCTTCCCTCCATCTTTCTCTCCCTCTAACCTCCTCCCCAGCTCTCCAGCGGTGAAACATGCAGTCAGTGTCTAGAGGCAGTGCTGCAGGCTGCAGTCTTATACTCAGTCTAAATATAGTGGAATATATTCAGGTTATTTTATTATACGACAGACGAGGGAACATGGACATTATGTACACCTCATATAATCAAGTGCTGCATCATTACCATGCGCCTCTCATGTGATTGACTCATTGTAAGTCGCTCCGTATAACAGCGCCAGCCAAATGCCAGGAATGTAAATGGGAAAATGTTAATATAATCTAGCGCTATATCATGACAAAAACACATCTCATACAGCCAGGCACTATTTCATTACATTATACACTGGCAGGGATGGGACTATGTTGTTGCCGTGAATCAAAACCCAGTGGGAATAGGCTTATTCCTGTATTTGTAGATGCTATTACCGATTAAATGGAAAGTGTTTGCATGTGTGTGTGTGTGTGTGTGTGTGTGTGATGACATTACCAAGACATTCAATTCAGTCACTCAGGTCGTATTGTGCTTGCTGAGGCGTACATGAGCGTGAAAGGTATCGACAGTGGCCTGTTAGCGCTGTGACGGCTAATCCATAACCTTGGTCAACCACACACTTGTGCGCACGCACATGCGCACACGTAGGCACACGCACGCACACACACACACACACACACACACACACACATACAGAAACATACACTCTATTGACACCTGACCTTTACAGGAAGCAGAGTGGAAATCAACTGACCAGAAGCTGCTGTCAATCAAGGAGCATCTGCCCCCCCTCCCCCCTCCTTCTGCTTCCCTTCCCTCCATCCCCCCCCCCCCCCCCCCCCACCCCCCCTCTGCTTTCACTCACTCAATATCCTTCCCCTCCATTTATTTATCAATGTTTAATATATATGCCACGATCGGGATGCGAGGGAGTGAGATGCACACTGAAAGATGGACAGATAAAAATGTGAGGCAGCGAGGGAATGAATGAATGACTGAAAGACTGGGGAGATGAAGGGCAGGTTTGTCCATTGTACAAATAAATACAAACATACAGGCAAAATGGAAGGGAAGGGGAGAAGAAAGGAATATAATGGGGGAACAAGTGAGGCATACACCGAGGGGTATGAGTGAAAGCCAAGGCAGGCAAGCGATGGGTGGATGATAGGGAAGAGGAGAAGCAGATTTGCTCATCAGACAAACAGCACAAAACACACACACACACACACACACACACACACACACACACACATACACACAGTCGGCGACTCAGAGTGGTGCCATCTTAGTAAACATGGTTTTGATGATAGTGGTATCACACTGAGCCCAATGCCTTGACATGAAGAGAGAGAGCCTGCTGTGCACCGTGTGTGCGTTTGTGTGTGTGAATGTGTGTGTGTGTGTGTGTGTGTGTGGGTGGGTGTGAAAGTCTGCTGCCCATATCTCTATTTATGTCTCTGTATGAGACTGTGGCTATGTGAGACAGAAATACAGAAATTGATAGCAATATGAAGATGTCAGGCCTAAATCTGTGTGTGTGTGTGTGCGTGTGGGTGTGTGTGTGTGTGTGTGTGTGTGTGTGTCTGTCGCCTTGACTGCACAATCAGATTCTCTTATCCTTCAACATAGATTGCCTCCATATTGGATGTTTAATATTTAACTATCTCTGTCCTCCTGGGAGACTGGGGGATTGGAGGAAAGTTGAGGAAGCAGTGCACACACACACACACACACACACACACACACACTAGGCAGGCAGACAGATACACACAGGCAGACACATATAGAGAATGACACACATACAGACACACACACACACACACACAGCGGTACTTACTCATACAGACATATACTCAGTCAGAAACTTTCATAAAAGTGCACACACACACACACACACACACACACCGAATATGCAAACAAGAGCATATAAATGAGATGAAAACATATTCAGGCAGCACTTGCTGTCAAAACGTTATTAAGCATGCCATGTTTCTGCAGATTGTAAACATTACATGTTAATTGCCCTCACAAACGTCAATATATTGCAGTCATACTTACACAGAAAGACCACTGTGCATTCATGCAAATGTGCATTTTCACACACCAGCGATCCGTACCTGTTTTGCCACGGCCTTAATGTAATCCACACCCACACACTGATCTGAGCACATTACAATGAGGGCCTCCAGATAGCAATCATGCAAACTGTCAGACAGCGTACACATTCAAACCGCTTTTGTATTGTGTGTGCAGGTCCGCGCTAGTGCGTTACATACACGCCGCTGCTGTATGCATGCTTTCCCACATTAGCATGCGTGGATTCTTTCAGACCATGATACTGCTGTACATTCCATGCCATGCACCATGTGAAACCACTGTACGAACACATGCACTTACATACACATAAACACACACAACGACTTACAGTTATGCACTCACACACACACACACAGACACACACAGACTCACAGTTATGCACTCAAACACATGTTCAATTTCTTATGGTGCTGTGGTGCAGACATGCTTCATATCCCTATGGAAAACAAAGGACTTACCTAATACACACATACACACACACATACATGTGCACACGCATGCACACACGCGCTCAGACATTCAACGTACCCACATATTCCAAGACACACACCCATGTTTGCACGGGCATTATTGGGCACACAAAAACATACACAACTGTGTGTTTGCCTATGGAGTCTATACGGACAGAGCAGAGAAACACACAAACAGCCACACACACACACTCAAAGGAGAGCCAGCAGGTGATAAGAAGAAAGAAAAGGAAGAGAAGGAGAGACTTGCAAGAAAGGAGAGAAGGAGGAAGAAGACAGAGAGTGAAGGAGAGACATACAAGGCCTGCTCGTTTGTTGTTGGAAACAAAGTGCTGTTAAATGATTTATTTGTTCCCTGCCTTTAAGTACATTCCCTCATTAAGCAGCGGCAGCCAACAGAGCAGCCAGACTGCTAGGCATGCAGACCAATGCACACACACACACACACTTGTACTCGTGCATACACACCCACACACGGCACAACCTGACTCCCAGTTATGCGCTAACACACACACTCACACATACACACACAGCAGGCCCAGAGAGAGAAGTGGGTCACACTAACCAGCTCAGTCTCACTACATTCACTGCATGCTGGGGGTCCCGCCGTCTCACATTAGAGGCTAGGTTTATACATGCAAACAAACACACACAAACAGTCACACACACACACACACAAATAAAATATACACATATACAAACAAGTGCATTCATTTATTCTCACACCCACGTAAAGCCAGACATGCCTAAACACAATATATTTATTCTCTTACAAAGTGACACAGACTCTCACACGCATACTAACAGTTATTTGCCCCGCCCCTACACAAACACACATGCACACACACATAATGCACGCAAACTACAAATTCACTCACTCATGCATACTTATGCACTTGTTGACTCAAAGCGCACAGACACAGAAACACAGAAAGAGATTTGGACACAAAATCCCTCTGAAATATATTATAAATCTCTTTAACAGTCGTGACGCATACTTCGCTTACAGATACAGAAAGTTATTTCATATGTAGATCCGCACTCCGCATAGTTGATTTATTTCGCTGCAGATGCACACACATCCTTCGCACACACTCTCTCGCCCACGCGCACATGTATGCACACACACACACACAGATTGCTGTCTCAGCAGTGATGGCAAAGCTCTATCAACAGGTGGAGAAATATCATAGCATAACCGTTACTAACACTAAACAAGGCTGCCTTTCACTAGTCTAATGCTAGTGTTTGTGTATGTGTGTGTTTTTTTGTGTACAGTATTTTGACACGCACAGGATTGAATATACACTCCAAAATCGAACAGTGACACCCATTCAGATCCCAGTGTCCAGAACTCAGCGCGGCAATCTTAATTGATGCCAACATCAGCAATAAAATCCCAATTTTCTCGCCCAGGGAGCAAAGGAGGGCCTGTATCTCGTCACTCATGGAGGGTTAAATAAATGACTGAACGTCCCAGACTGAGAAGATTAATGGCAGGCATATTTTACACTGACGTCCCCTCAGCAAATAAACAAGCAGAGAGCTGGATGCAGAAATGGAGGCTGGGGGGGGGGGGGGGGACGGAGAGGAGCAGAAGAAGGAGGGAGAAGGATAAGACAAGGAGGAGAGGAGGAGGAGAGGGGCAGAAGGAGAAATGGGAGGGGACAGGAATTCTCTCTCTCTCTCTCTCTCTCTCTCTCTCATAAGAGCCTATTTGTTTTCCCCATCTGTTTACCGCACTGTGCTGTTCTTTACCATGAGACCGTTAGACCGCTGGTCCGTTGCTGTTCCACTTAGCTGATGAAGGGCAGCATTGATGTAGAGGTTTCCACTTGGGTTCTTTTACATAGCGAAAGCATGAAATATGAGTATAAAGTGGTAGAAGTCACCCGGGTGATGTATGGCAGCGGCCAGGAGCGTAGTACACCCAAAATGTCTTACAAGTACAAGTTCAGCACATAGAGAGAACACAGATCGGCGTATATGAACTTGTATGAGCTTGGTGATGGATGTATTTTCAGACGGAGCTGTCTCTGATGGTGCCAGCACATCTGTGGAGGCAACTATAAACATGGAGTTTGATTTATTACTGCACACAATCTGAATCATCATGACTAAATATCACAAATGAAAAGCAGCAAAAATTCTTGTTTATTTTGGATCTGAGAGATGTTAGATATCTGGCAGGCTGTTTATTAGATGTGTTTGCTATCATTTGGTTATTGCAGTGGATAAGCCATAATGCTATTCTGTTGGCATCTTTCACAGTTCACTGTATTGATCGAGGTATTATACATTTTTAAACACTAGATCTCCTGAGCTCTATTCAATGATAATGAGTTCATTTTTTCCAAGTTCACTCTACCCAAAAACTTACTTTTTCCTTGTTTTATTTTTCATTCATATAATCACTTTGCAGCTCAATTTGTAAAATCGTGTGATTCATACCAATATGAATCTGGTGTATTAGCATCATATTAATTAAGTGTATTAATGAATGTACTATAACTGCGTGTCTCTCTGTTAGGTTTGACTACCAGGAGCTCCTCCACAACTCCACCTTCTGTCTGGTGCCTCGAGGGCGACGCCTGGGCTCCTTCCGCTTCCTGGAGTCACTACAGGTAAATAACATATGCTATGCAAAATACACCACAGTATGCATCATACCATGCTGCACACCAGCATTCATTCTTAGACCATTAGGCTGCACAATCTGCACACATATGTACAACAAGTAGCTAACCCACCATATGAACTGTACATTATACTGCATACTGCACACAATTTATCATCATATTATATTAACATGCTCAATCGTTCACTTACACAAAGAAAGACACAGTGCCAGTGCAAACACAGTAATACAACACTGATCAGGCAATACAATAGGTGATATTGAGTTATATTCTTTGTAAAAATCCCATCGCCTCCCTCCCTGCATTCATCCTGCCTGAATACCGCAGGACTCCAACCAGTTCCTCTCAGTTGCAGAGAAACAAGCAGCAAAAATGTCTACATCTGTACACACCATATGCCAACACAGCAATCACCACAACAACATTAGCTGCAGCATCTTCCTCCGCATAACAGCATTACGATACAAATTAGACTTTTACAGGAAACGCCCCCGATTCACAGAGATCCAGCTCATATACTGTTCAGTCAACAGGGAAGTGCACAGGATGGAGAATGTTTATGTAACAGAGTAGGATTTCCACTTCTGTGGTTTATGTAGTCTTTTGCTTATTGACACCTTAATGGTCACATCTGCAAGTGTTTTCCCCAGACCATTGTGTTGTGCTGAGTGCAGATCTAGCCATAAAGGTTTATTTGCTATTTGCTAGGCCTTTTAAACTGAAATGGGTCCATTAACACACGCAGACACACACACTCGCACACACATTCACACATGCGCACAGTTATACAAACATTTAAATCACTCATTTTATGTCCGCATCATTGAGAAATGCAAAGACACAAACAATGAAGACTCACACATGCAGTGGAGTGAATAGAGAGCAGTTTAGAGCAGCCGGTCTGCCACCCAAGTCGATGGTCTCTCACCCGAACTGGAAACAGTGGCTGTTTTTAGTTTTACCTAACACTGAACTCGCTGGCTACAATGTTCCCTAGCCACACTGCTCTCTGGGGCTCTGCATGTGTGTGTGTGTGTGTGTGTGTGTGTGTGTGTGTGTGTGTGTGCGTGTGCGTGCGTGCATGTGAATGGTCCGGAAGCGTCCATAGGAGTGCCAGCCTGCCCTACTGCTGATGTCTGCTGAATGGACAAATCCACACTCAACACACTTGGCTTGGCAGAGTCTCTCTCTCTCTCTCTCTCTCTCCCTCTCTGTGTCTCTCTCTCTCTCTCTCTCTCGCTCCTCCCCTCTGTCTTCTTTCTTTGTCATCTCTTTCTCTCTCTCACTCTTTTTCTCCTCCGTCTCCTCTGTCTTTTCCATACAAACCACTTTAAGATTTGCAAGTTCTGTCTCTTTTCTGTCGGTGCCAGCCAAGCCCACAAAAGAACTGGCAATTACCAGTGTGGTAGGAAACTTACTGCCAGCTAGCGTTCCAATATACACACAGCCGCACACACGCACACACACACACACACTCTAAGCCTCCTCTCTCTCCCCTTCTTCATCTCCCAATGCAAACAAACCCAAACCAACTACACAGAATATAGTCTTTCATACTGAACTACCTCAAGGCAGGGGGGCTTGAAGTGTTTGAAACTCAGCCTGCCTCACGGTGCCTCATCTCTGGGGGGAGAAGACTCAAGCGAGCCCCAGGCTCTGCATTTCAACTTTGGAGGCCTTGGCTTATCAGTTTGGTAGTCTGAATGTGACCTTGCTGTTACCTAGGGCCAATACTGATACACGCTCCCACACACACACACACATACACACACACGCACACACACTCTCTCCATTTGCCTGGGTGTCCTTCAGCGGGTCTGTTCTCAGACGAAATGCTGGAGCATGGGAGTCCCAGTAGGTGGGAAAGAGCGTTTGATCTCCCCGTTTCTGCTGCTGCTGCTCTCCAGTGGTTTAATTAGAAAAAAAAAAAAAACACACACCCAGACCTATCAACACTCCAGACCACAGTGAATTTAGAGAGATAGAGGTAGGGGGAGGGGTGGTGGTGGGGGTGAGAGATGGGCAGGGGAGTTGGAGAGAGAGAGATAGAGAGAAACTAAAGGAGGGCCCAGAAAGCAAGAAAGTGGAACAACATCAAAAACCTGTCAGTAAACAAGGGGATATGGCAACATCAAAAATCAACTTCAATAAAGCATGACGCCTCTCTGTAGCCGCCCGCCCCTTCTTGCCCTCCTCCACTCCTCCTCCATCTCTCTCTTTCTCTTTTCCTTCCACTTCTGCCTCCATCAGTTCTCCTCCTTCCCCCTTTATACCCCCTCGCTGGTTGTACTTAATTAGCAGACTTAAGGGTCTGCCCTGTCAGCCATGTTTGTGTTTGCATGTGTGTGTGTGTATGCATGCAAGTGTGTGTGTGTGTGTGTGTGTGTGTGTGTGTGTGTGTGTGGATGTGGATGTGTATGTGACAGTCTCCAGGACATCCTGGGAAAGGAGAGATAGAAGCTGTTACTCATCCCAGCCAGCCCATAGGGGTCTTACACACAGGCACACACACACACACACACACACACAGAGCAGAGCATTGATCATATTATCTGCTCAGCTTGTGATATCACAGTGCCAAGCAGCTGTGACTGAACTCATACACATGGCGTTGTGTTCATGCAGCTGTAGTATGTCATGTTATGTTGTTTACTGCCAGGAAGGAGCCAGTAGGGAGGGTGAACTGGAATGAACCCAGTGGAGCCACAGCTGATCCCAGCTAAAGTGATTTATGCTTTTTAAATGGGGTGTGTTGTTTCTTACTGTTGCTGTTCATACTTGCTGTCTGTTGGTATGTCGCTATCTGTTTCTTTCAATCTCTGTCTCTTCCTCCCAATCATTGTTGTGTGTGTGTGTGTGTGTGTGTGTGTGTGTGTGTGTGTGTGTGTGTCCAGGCGGCGTGCATCCCGGTGTTGCTGAGTAATGGTTGGGAGCTCCCTTTCTCTGATGTCATACAGTGGAACCAGGCGGTTATTGAGGGAGACGAGAGATTACTACTGCAGGTAACACACACACACACACACACACACACACACACACACACACACACACATACATACACACTTGTTCAAATGCACCAGCGAACTCTTCCTCTGTGCCTCTCTCTCTCTTTACTCGCACACACACAAATACACACAAATAAACACAATAAGAAAGCATAATAAGCAAGCAAACCAAGCACAGCTCCAACCTTTATCTCTCTCTCTCTCCCACAAATTACATTATGTCTCTTCCGAATTGATCCCCTCCGATCTCGGCCAATGGCGGACATGAATTGGCATTCAGCTAATGAACAGGAACAAGCCCCGAGAGCCCAGAGCAGGGGAGACATTTTCAAATTAGGGCAGAATTGAAATGGAGTTGACCTCATCAGTGGCATGTATGCGCACCCCGCACATCTTGCACACACTCGCTCCAACACACACACACACACACACACACACACACACACACACACACACACTCAGCCTGGCTATGATCTGAGGCTAAGGAGGTGAGTATTGAGTTTTTGAAGGAGTGCAACGCTTTTGAGGAGAGGCTGAGTGGGGCCAGACACTTCAGACAGTAAGGACCACGCTGAGGTGAAGCTGTCCTTCAGATCCGCCGAGAGGAAAGAACGAGAGAAGAAGGAGGGAGGGAGAAAGAGAAAGAGTGTTGAAGAGAGTAGATGGAGATGTAGGGGAAGGGAGGGAGGCAAAGTGAGAGGTTGAGGGTGTGAGAGAGAGAGAGAGGAGGAGGAGAGAGAGAGAGAAGTAGGTGGGCGGCCTCCCAGCTTCATTAGCTCTCCCTCGTTAGAAAATGTGTTAGTTGTGCTAAGGCTTAAGGTTTAAAGGAGTCAACTGCTTGCACTTTTCACAGTTCAGCGCTGCTTTCTTCCACTTAGACTGAGCCGCTGAGCTTAACTCTCTAAGTGATTAAATCAATTTTGGTGATTCACTCGAAACCCTCAATTCAGTCTTTACTAATTAAGGTCTAATTATCTGAATAGAAACAACAAGCCCAAATCAGTTCTTTGTCAACTATGTTTTTTGGCAGGATTAAGCAAGCACTCCATTAGGTTTAAACAGAGTTTTGATCATTCAAATGCCATTTAGTTCTTTTTCCCTGTGTCTGTCTGTTTTAAGAAAGACGGCTCATTAAAGCACAGTCGAACTCTCTCTGTGTGTCTCTCTTTTGCTCTGTTACTCTCTCTTTCTCACTGTCTTCCTCTCCCCTCGCTCCTCTTCTCTCTTCAGGTGCCGTCCACGGTGCGGGCGGTGGGGAACGAGAGAGTCCTGGCCCTCAGACAGAGGACCCAGATGTTGTGGGAGGCCTACTTCTCCTCTGTGGACAAGATAGTCCTCACCACGCTGGAGGTCAGTCTCAACACACGTACCACTCTCACCATAACACCACCGCTTCGAATTCACTAGACTGCATTGGATGTGTTTTGGCCCGGGGCCACCAGACACCTCGCTTTTATCTACCACAGAGACTTGTGGGTAATTGCTTGTCTTGGCTACTGCTGTTGCTTTTTGACTAGAATCCCATTTTTGGATCTTTGGATCTCTCAATAAAAGTTAAAATATTTTATAACTTTGAGCACTCTACGTTCTGATAACATAAAACTCTCACTTCTGTTGGGAATGTGCCACAGCATATCCTTCGCAGTGAAAACAACAAGAAAAAGAAGCCAGTTCTGTAAAGACACTGGTGAACACGCAGCCACAGTTGTTACCTTTCTGCGGTTTACTGTCTTGTGCACTATTATCAGTCTTCTATTAGGAATGCTTTTAAACATATCAAATGTCTTCACCATTTTATCGTTATGATTATGGGTTTGCGTCCTGGCCCGTGCTCTTACCTTCTGCCTTTTTACTGTCTCAGTGTTGTAGGTGTAGGAACATTTTCAAAGTAGTCCACATCAGCCTGAAGATCAGTCTCAGAGAATTCCCCTAATGTACGGAAATAATATATCATTACTTTGCAGTTATCACTGTATGGGTTCAAATCCTAGTCCAAGCCTCGACCTGCCCTTTCCTGTCTCACAGCTTACAATTAACAGACTGTGAGAGCCATTTCTTTTTCAGGATAGTCTCAGCAGTACTGGAGATCAGGTGCAGAAAAAAGCTCCACTGCTTTCTGTGTGGCATAGTGCTTGATAATGCTACTGGTCTGTTGCATGAACAGTGATTTCAGTTACTGTCCATCTTTAATACCAAGCCCATGTCCTTGCAAGGTAAAGAAGAAACAGTCATCATCATGTTGGCGTCCAGTCTTGTTCATATCTACGTCTGTCCGACTTTGGTCTTTCCCTTTTTGCTTTGAACAAGCTGTTCTGATTAAAATAAATTTACTTCGGGGGAAGCTGTTACAAATAAGAGACTGTTACTTCAAGGTTAGCCAGAAGGCAATTCGATGGCACATGAGAAGAACACATTTTTTTACAAATGCCACCCTTGACAACTGTCAATTTTAGCAGAAAATAAAACGTGAGGAAACAACAATTTAACTTCCCCCCTCAGTGAAATCTGAAGAAATCACACAGTGAGGGATAGGCTTTGCACTCTGGTGTTTATAAAGGAAAGTCTGGCAGCCCCTAGTGCATTTGCTGCCAGGGGGTTTAGACTAGAGATAAAAAAGAGAGGTTCTGGAGGTTGGTGATAAGCTGCTTATATACATACAGCATGCAGAGGGGAACCTCTCCCCTTGGGAGACAGCTGTGCAGTCAGCCTGAGGTCAATGAGTCTGTGGGCTTCAGAGCGGATGCTGGTGGTGCTGCTGCACTGACACCACCTGTTGGTGGAAAAGAGGAAGTACACAGACTGTATCACTCACTGGCATCAGTTAGTCAATGAATTCGATATTATTAGGTACTCAGGAGGAACACCCAATATGAGCCGGGCTCGGTGTGTTTGTTGGTTCATTAGTTCATGCACTTTGTGCAATGTGCAGTACTTAGGGGAATTACAGTATGCACTGTAAGGGAAATACAGTGTGCACTCGTACACCAGGCAGTACGGTAGAAGTCTCACCAGCATGAGCCAGCTCTAAATTTGGTGTGCGGTACATCCACATACCAGGAAGAAGCTCTGTGATTTTCTAACTGTAGTGGCAAAGCATTAATTCAGTATTCTGTTCAGCAATCCTCTTAATTATAACAACACTGTGCTACCACATAGAGTTTTTAAAGTCTTCCAAGCATACATACCCCCCCCCCCCCCCCCCCCCCCCCCCCCGTGCTGTTGCAGTACACATTTTTAATTGCATTGAAATGCTTCTGGCATAAGAATATATATTAGAATAGAACAGTAGTTTTTTTTTCCTAAGTTAATTAAACATAAATTTAACACTGGATCGAGCTCGGTAGACATCTCACTCTTGTTTGAGTTACTATTGTTTGGGAGAAAAGAGTGAAAATGTATTTATGTCTGTGAGTGAAAATGATGCTCTGACTGCCTAAGCCCTCGGAGCTGCAGCAGTGTTTTCCTCACTGGGTCTTCCATTGGGTGTTAACAGCATTGTTTGGTTTTTCATTTCGTTAAATGTCAAGAGTTATTTCCACAGCTAAAAGCCTGTGATAATCCTAGAATCAGCTTAAATCCCCTACCCTTTGAATTTTGTATGAGATCAAATAGATAACGTAAACTTTAAAAAAAATTATTTGGTAGGCTTTGTGGATACACTACCTTATAAAATAAAACACAAATGCAGTATTCATGGTACAATGTGCCATTGCCACTAATATTTCTCACATAACATAACATGGATCGGGGAATACTGTAGTATGCAAACACAAGTGTGTCAGTGCTTGTATTGTATTGGAGTTTACATTAAGCACTCAAGACACTCATCAACCGGCTTAGGGAGGAAAATGACTTTGGCACCGGCTTATACAAGATGAGCACATCAGCCACTTCACAAGTCAAGGCAAACATATTCACCTCTCGTCGTTTGCTTTTCATCCTGCAACCCCACCCCCGTCCCCCACCCCTTCTTCTTTGCCTCCTCAGATCATTAAGGACCGTGTGTTTTCTCACATTTCGAGGAACAAATACATGTGGAACTCGCTGCCTGGAGGCCTGCTGGTCCTGCCAGAATACTCCACTCACCTCGCACATTTCCCGTTCTACTACCTGGGACTAGGTAAACACACAATGGCTTCGAATTGTGCATCTTCTCATGTTTCTGTAATAATGCTTAAATCTTGATATCACATATCACATTTAGGGCGGTGATAAGTCTACTATGTCAGAGCTGTGCAGTTAATCATGGGTAATTAATTGGCACTCCACCAGCCAATCAGAATCAAGTGTTTACCTAGGCTATGGTATATAGAGGTTGTAAATACCTGTTAAGATTTTGATTTTGATGATTCTAATGACTGAGTGATGGATTGATCAAAGGTGGAAAGTAACTAACTACATTTACTCAAGTACTGTACTTGAGTACAATTTTGAGGTACTGGCACTTTGCTTGAGTATTTCCATTCTGTGAGACTTTATACTTTTTACTCCTCTACATTTCAGAGGGAAATATTGTACTTTTTACTCCACATTTATCTGATGCCTGTAGTTACTAGTTACTTTGCAGACTAAGGTTTTACCTGCAAAACATACAATGAGCTCATAAAATATGTTGCATTGTTAGAGTTTAAACTCCCCAACAGTACATGGAGCAGTTCGACCTACAACATTAACATACTTCTTACAGGTTAAATCATTAATAATTTAACACTCTGAAACATTCTTCAGATTGAGCACTTTTACTTTTGATATCTAAGTACAGTAAACTTTGAATGCAGAACTTTTACTTTTAATTAAGTATTTTTCCATTATGGTGTTGCTACTTTTACTTAAGTAAAGGATTTGAGCACTTTTTCCACCACTGAGATTAATAGAGATATCCTTTGATACAGTTCTTATAGAGGAGCACCTCTCCACTTGTCAACATTCAGACCCCTTCACAAGCCTAACAAACCACTTTCCCTTCACCTCGTCACGTTCCCTCTCACCTCTGTATTTCTTCTTGTGGCCTCCCTCAGGAGTCAGTCCAGGTCAGGAGTTCACAGCTGTCATCCACGCCGTCTCCCCATTGGTCTCCCAGTCTCAGCCAATCATGAAGCTGCTGCAGGTGGTCTCCAAGTCCAAGTACTGCTCACAGGTAAATAAGGCAAACACAGAGTTATGATTACATCAAAGTTACATACACTATAATCTAGAGCTGAAAGATATTTACAAAAAAGCGAATTGCAATAATCGCAAATGGTGACTTCTATAATGGCATAATAATTCCACCATAACATCACCCAATCTACTATAATAGCCTACATATGTAGTGTGAAATGTGTAGTATTAGCAACCAGCTAACCATGCTGTTTTACTGAGTGACGGCACAGGAAGAACACCTCAGCCAATCATACTGCTCGGTCAAAGTTAACAGTTATTTATGATTTGTCTAAATATATCTTTGTATGGGTTATGTAACATTCCCTGTTCCCCCGCCGCTCCAGATCATCATTCTGTGGAACAGTGAGAAGCCGCCCCCCCACCGGAGCAAATGGCCCCCGATGCCCGTCCCCCTTACTGTGACAGACGGCAGGAGAAAGGTGAGGGCCAATGTCAATGACAGTCACAATTCACTCTGATAGGCGCCGTGACATCTGAGTGACAGCGTGACAGACTGTCAGCCAGTCAGTCTGTTTGTGTATCTCTCTCCCTCCCTCTCTCTCTCTCTCTCTCTCTCTCTCTCTCTCTCTCTCTCTGTGCTTCTCTCTGTCTCTGATCCTCGGGCTTGTCGTCTATCTTTCTCTCTCTTTCTTCCTATCCATGCAGATCTGACATATCCACAGATCCGTGCGTCGATCCCTTTTATAAATGTCAGTCATTCTCAAGATTTTTTTCTCCATCTCCCTTTCTGGTTGCCTTTCTCTCTTTTTTTTTCCTCCCCGAGGCAAAATCTATAGTGATTCACTCAACTCATTCACTCGGCATGATTGACTTACTGTAACACGATCGTCTCTCACTCATTGTCCTGTTCTGTTTTTCACAAAACACAAGCCAGACTACATTTACAGTAGCGGCACTAAGATTTACTATTTCTCTCTCAGACCACCAGTCGGTTCCTACCTCACGTTGCCATAGAGACAGAGGCAGTGCTGAGTCTGGATGAGGATACAGTCCTGCTGACCAGTGAGGTTTGTCTGTGTGTGTGTGTGTGTGCACACGTTTCACTAATAAAAAAACATACCGCAATATTGCACACACATATAAAGCATTATTTTAGGAAAATGTTAACATTGGCAACAACATCTAAGCGCTCCATCTGTCTCCAGGTGAACTTTGCCTTCTTGGTGTGGCGTAGCTTCCCTGAGCGTATCGTCGGCTACCCTCCCAGGAGCCACTTCTGGGATCCCCTGAAGCGAGCCTGGGGCTACACCTCGAAATGGACCAACGACTACTCCATCGTCCTGACCGGAGCCGCCTTCTACCACAGGTACACCAACACACACACACACACACATGTCCATGTCCACACACATGACAAACAGATACGGCTATTTTAGAACGTCGGTTTTGTTTTTAGATATTTTTTCCCCACTATATTGTCGTAATAGATAAAACATGCAGGCCGCACCTAGACACACACACACACACACATATACAGAAAAAAAAAAAAAGAATCAGCATTGATTATGCAAGTAAGATCAAAACAGATTGCCTTTTCAGTGATCTTCAAAGGGGAAAGAAAGCTAACAAAACATAAAAAGAGACAACCTGATGAATTGGAACAGCGACAGCAAGCATAATGACATGAATCTCAAAATAAAAAGCAATAAGGAGCAAAAGGAGGAGGAGGAAGAAATACTATCAAGCATAATTGCGGATATGTGTGGGTGAGAGAGAAAGAAAGAGAGAGGGCGAATTACTGAGGGATTACTTCAAGCAGTTTGATTAATTAGAAAGGCCCAAAGTTAATATTTGAAATTGCTGAGGGATGGGGATTCTTATACAACATGAATGTAATTATGCAGGAGACTCGAACTGTAAAAGCTGTTGAACACATGCAACATTTGGAGACAATGAGGTCATTTTTGCCAGAAGTTCCGGTCAAACCAATTTTTTTTTTCTTGCCAATTTTGTTCCTTACAGCTCATATGTTAGGCCCACTGATTTTGCTCTGCTTACTAGTCTGCTGAAAGCAATATTGGCCATCTGCATTACCTCAAAAGATTTGCCTCTTTCACTTCTTTAACAGAGAAATGACAGTGAGTGTGAAGTCAGTTTAAATATGCTTATCGTGTAAAATGCCCACGGTTTTGTCTTATTCCGGATAATTCTATATGCAAACGAGCACGTCCGTTAACTTCAGTTCATGAGCTCATGTAAAATATATTTGAAAGAAGTCCTAAATCTGGCAGGTGCAATGTAATAATAGATAATCAATTGAATCTGATGCACTTCAGTAAGGTTTAAAGTTAGTCTTAAAAATTGAAGGAAAAGAGAAGATAGATACACTGCATCATACAAGAGGGGTTTACTTTGTGCACTGTACGAATCAAATCCCACTGGCAGCAAAACGGTTAACTTGCCCCAAATACATATCATCATACACATACATACATATCACATATCTTTTCTTTAGATGCTACCAGACATTGCCATGTTCTTACATTACCTGCCTCGCACCATGTGGGTGTTGGTTGGCTTAACCTCCAACTGTGATAAATCATGCATCTGCTTACACTATGTAATAACACATTTTTATATTTACATTTTAGGCATTTAGCCAATACTCTTATCCAGAGTGACTTATAGTGAGTGCGGCAGTAGAAGAGGCTTAAATTTTAATTAGATCACCGAATTTAACCAATCGTAATGAGTGAGAGCATCACAGCTGCAGCGCGCCGACAATAGATGTGACAAAATATTCCTGTGAGAGGAATGACAGAATGATCATGTGTGATAGAGAGGAGCTAGCTGAGAAAATAACAGCTGAGGGGAAAATAAATAAATTATTTTTGTTATACATACTTTCAGTAATCTCTCTCTAAAATGACAAACTAGATTTTAGCTGAAGCTCTTAACCACAGCAACTTTGAGCAAGTAAGGGCTTGGTGTTTTGCTCAAGGACGCTTTGACTGTCGACTTACTAACCACTTGGGCCACTGTTGACGCTCTCTTTCTCTCCAAAGTACTACCACTACCTGTGGATTCTGAGGGAGAATATCTCTCAGACTTACTTTATTTCTATTTTAATACCAATACACACATCTAATGTTTTCACCTGCCCCACAGGTACTACCACTACCTGTTCTCCCACTACCTGCCCCCCTCTCTGCGGGCTCTGGTGGATCGCACCTCCAACTGCGAGGACATCCTGATGAACTTCCTGGTCTCCTCGGTAACCCACCTGCCGCCAATCAAAGTGGCTCAAAGGAAGCAGTACAAGGAGCTGCCCAACCCACAGGTAGGGGGGCATCTTCGATATCATTGATATACCCAAAATGTGCTTTCTCACTTGTTGTAGTCAGTGGAGGCTGGCGACTCAAAAAGTTGAGGACAAGGCTTGTTAAAATGCAGTGTTACAGGCCCAAAAATGTATAGCTATTAAATCTGCTGTACACAAGACTCAACAACTACATTTTTTCACATTTTCCTTCAAAGAATTGGGTAGGATCATTCTCCCTGTCCTCTATAGACCAGCCTCCCCTAACTGTAGTGCACTTGGGCATTAAAGATATTTCACTACACCCTGAAAAGTTATCCCATCACATCATCAGAGGCCCAGCAGAACTCTTCTCACCCTCCTCCCGCTCCTCTCTTACCTCCCAGGGAACGAAGAGCGCGCCCTGGGCCAACCCGGAGCACTTCAACCAGCGGCAGGAGTGCGTCAACACCTTCGCCAGCTGGTTTGGCTACATGCCCCTGGTCCACTCTCAGTTCCGCCTGGACCCCGTGCTCTTCAAGGATCAGGTGTCGGTCCTCCGCAAGAAGTACAAAGACCTGGAGAGGGCATGAAACTGACGGACAGACGGACGGACTGGTGGCCTTTTGGACGGACAAATGGACAGATCAGTGGTGGACAGTCAGGACACGACGCTCCAGATTGTCTGAGATATGGACAGAGAGACAGACTGGCAGGAAAAAATGGCAGTCTGGTCCGTTTGTGATATGGACAAAGTACAATCAACAGACAGACCCTGGTGGACTGTTCTGCAGACAGAAACTAAATATATATATATAAAGGGGTTGCAAACGAGCTTCAAATGAGCTTCAAATGGTTCTCCCTCCTCCACCAGTCTGGCAAGACAAGAGATCGGAGGAGGAAACGTTAGGGGCCTTAGAAGAGGCCCTGTGATTGGGCCTCCCAATGAGAATGGACAGTCCCAGGTGAAAAAAAAAAAAATGGAACATATCTGTGTGAATACTTCTGATGTCAGTGCTGTTGCCGTGACAATAGGAAGGGAATGGCTATCTCATGCCAGAAGCACCCAAGGGACTGGTATTGGTGCCATGCACTCCGGCCGTCACGTGTGTCTCAGCATTAGTGTGCAGGGACCGTTGCCAAGGAAACGGATCATTTCACATCAAAATGCTAACTGTAAAACCAATAAAAAAAAGATTTCTAAATGCAAATTCTGGCATGGTGCTCCTTAAAGTTAATGATTTGTTTTTTTTCCCACTTGGCAGACACCCTCTATCCAAACAAGTACAGTGCATATATTTTTAGCAGAGATGGAGCTGAATTAACTTAACATGACACATTTTAAGTCATGGATGTAAAATAATTCACATATCAGCGGGTCCAATTGTAACTGACCAGATTTGGATCCTGTACCCTCACATCTACCAGTAAGGCAACAGGGAATGGTTTAAACCCTATTCCTGGTAACTGGAGCATCCAGTCCTAGTAACATAGGTGAGGGGAGGAGGGCGTTGTCACCCCTTGAGCTTTTGGAGAAGTGCAGAAAAGGGTTCATGCGTGTTCAACGAATAAGCAAAAACTGAAGAGATTAGGCCTCAGATTGCTACTGTATACATTATTAAATGCAGATTTAATAGCCTAAAGCAGGTCCTATATCCCAAAATCATCAATTTCAACTAAGTGTATGTGTAAGTATGCTCTACTGTAACGATATATTAAGACATTTCACCTTACGGATTAACATGGGCCCGATTCAGACATTGGAAAAAGAAGCGGATCTTATGCAGACTGAGATATGCATGTTTGAGCTGTTTCTGTTGACTATCTGATGTGTGCACCAATGATTTTGGACGTGCCAGTGCCTGTACTCGCTTTATTCAATTGCGAAATTGTTTTAAATACCATTCCAATTGTTCAGACACCGATCAACAGCATTGCCCAATCCCATTCATTTCCTTCATGTTTTTGTGACTCAGCAATACCTCAGGGGTTGGGTGTGTAAGGAAAGGAGCATACGAATGGACTTAAGTCAGAGTCAGAATCTGTGTATCATAATGTGAAGGTGGACATGCAAAGATTTACATATTCATCACCTCAATTGCGCATCTTACAGGAGGCCACACACACCTGCATGGAACTGCAGGCTTGGAAACGGCACAGTGGGGCGCGTGCGTAAAAATCAAGTTAGGTCAAGGTCTGAATGTGGCCCTAAGTGATTTAGGAGCAGCACTTTACAACATATGTTCTGAGATTTTGTTAGAAAAAAAGTTTATTTTGTACAAAAAAAGAAATGACCCAGTAACTTATTATCCTGCAGTTTACAAAAATAAATTCACCGGCAAGCAAGTCTCAACACCCTAAGGGTAGACAGGTGTGTTGTCTAGCACTCAGGAAGCTAATCTCATTAAACACATGCACACACACACACACACACACACACACACACACACACACACTTACACACTAAGCACCTGAGATGCATAGCTGCCAAGAGGCTAATTTGGATTCTGAACCCATGAGACTAATGTTTGTACAAAACACAGAGGATAACAAGGGCATTGTTCCTATTGTAAGCACTGTCATCAGATCAGCTCCTGTGCTTTCCGGGAGAATTAAATGCAATGAACTGAAGTCTGTCTGGTCTCAAGTAAGCACTTGGGGGCAAAACAACATGAATACAATGTTTAAAGAACTGAGGCAATACAGGTTGTTGGTTTGGAAACAGATTATGTAAGTATGAAGTATGAATGTATGAAAATAATAGTTCATAACTTATTTGAATATTCATGGAACAGAAAGCCCTGGACAACCACATCCAAAAGAAAAAAAATACTCAGTGGGTTGTCAGCTGCCTTGTATACCGTGTATATATATATATAAAAAAAAACATTATTCTTATGAATTTGGATTCTTGGTAAAGTTAACAGTGTCCAGAGGTGGAGTGTATCAGGGTGACATCACAGCCTTATCCTTTATCTTGTCTTTAGCTGAAGTCTCATCCTATCTGATTAGCTGTTTTCTCTCAATAATTTCTAATCCAATACTATACAAGAGATAATCAAAGACGGAAGGTGCTGGGAGAAGAAAAAGGACGTCGGAGTTTCAGTGATGAAGTGCCAAGACAGAAGGTTTTCATGTCTAACCTCCAAAACCCGGTATAAATTCACTTATTCCACTTGGTCTTTGCAACGTTTTGCAGTCTGTGTGCCTGTCGAGGCACCTCATCTCTCAGGAGAGGCTGGGTCCAGTCAGTGTAGTGCTGTCATTTCCTGAGGGTCAGCATGGCGTTGACGTCCCACAGCAGGTTCCTCATCTGATCCATCAGAACCTTCATCTCCTGGTTCTTCTGGCGTACCTTCTGCAGAAGGACCACAAGAGAGACAACATCCACCAGTCAGCAGCGTAATTACAGCACACAAAACATAGCCTTTGATGTGTCAGCTTATCAAACAAAAGGGGATGGGTAGGAACACCAAGACAAGGAATCAGGCCTGTGAGCTCACTTTTTAAGCCCCTGACAACAGTGAAAGATAAACTCCTAAATTCACCAGGCACTTTTACTATTTTGCCTTCCAAATGTGATTTTTTTGTAGAGTGAAAAAGAAACTCTCAACAATGGCTGGTTACCTGCCAAAGTTGTAGGTAGAGCTTCCCAGCCAAAGGCAAAATTTATCACCATTTGGCTGGTGGCTGCCTGGTGGCAATTTCCCAACCTGCCAGGTATCCTGATCCCACTGGAGCATTGGCTCTCATGTTCGAAACAAAGAACACCCAGATTATGAAAGAATATGTATTTATGCTGCAAATGACATGGAGATTCTGCATTTCAGCCATTATGCCAATGGGCCACCTAAGCCTTCTAATGTGTCGGCGCTGCCACCTAGAGGCATTTGCAGGGGATTTTCACAGCTCATGAATGTGACTTGATTAGTTAAAATACAGTCAAGTGGCGCTGTTCTTTTCTCATTTTGGGGAAATAAGATTATTTTTTTCACCTAGATAACCATGTGTAGTCTACTTGGACTGAGTCAGAAATTCTTTATTCATGGTAAAAGAAATCTCAGCCTAAAGGCTAAAGAGTATATCTTTGGTCCAAGAATGTGCTGTCAGGATGCTGTGTCACCCATGTTATATTGATGCCTAAGGTACAAGACCTTTTGTGTTATTGGGATTGTTTTAACACAGACAATCTATACCCCTAGCCCCAGTAGCTCTCAAAAAATATCAGGGATTAAAATAGATATGCCACCAATTTTTAATTATTTTACAATTAATAGTTATTTTATGTATTAGCTTGTGGAGTTGCTGCAGGGAAGTCAACTGCTAACTGTTTGATAACCTGAGAACAGCAGAGGAACGGATCAATGTGGAATCTCTCACAACTGCTCAACTAGCTACTTAGATGCAAAACGTTGTAAAACAGCATAAAATAGGTGGCTAATCCCTTTAAACACAAATGCACCCGAGTTTTTTTTGCAGACAATGATGGAAATTATTATCTGTGATTATCTGTGACGGAGAGAGAACAGAAACACACCTCGAGGACTTCTTGTCTCTCCTGGTTGACAGCGGGACTGCAAGGCTCCACTCTGACAGCAGCCATCTCCTCTCCAACATATGGCACCAGCTGGGAACATGGAACACATAAAAAGAATTACTAATGTTTCTCCCCTCAAATGGTTTCTATAAATGCACTGGATTTTGATGATGAAAGGGGACCGAGTGCAGGGAACGGCGAAGGACACAAGGAGAAAAATATCGTTGAGATTCACAAACCTCAGCAGGGAATTTAAAGTAGCCTCATTTCCCAAGCACTTTTCAAATGCGTTCTCGACAAAAACCCAGACAAAAAGACAGAAAAGGTATAAGGTGCAAATGACAATGTTCAGCAGAAGCCTCCACTTTTGTTTTTTTTCCTTGTTTTTCCTCCTTTTTCACATAATATGACACCTCTCAGGCATAGAAAATAATACCTTGGGAGCAAGCCAAAATGCATTCTAAAACACATGGGCATCAATTTCAAGCAGCATTTACTCCTATTTCCTAAAAGGTTACCTAGCAAGAGGGGTTCTGTGTGACACTGATAATAAAAGCAGAAAACTAAAGCTCCTTCCTGACCTCTGGCGGCCCCTCCTGCAGGTCAGAGGTCATCTCCACGCAGCGTTCATACAGGAGGCGGAGCTTTCGGAACAGCAGGGCCAGCTGACGTAGGTGTTCCTGGAGCTTCCCAAAGCGGTCCTGGTACACAGCCTGGCTCTGGGTTACACCATTAGGAAGCTAGGGCAAAAACACAGGGGCTTCCATGAGTTCACATTTTAAGTTTTCAATTCAGAGAAAAACTATTTCAGTTTAATGGGCAGGGACAACCGTAGGAGAGTAAGAGCCTTGAGAGAGTGAGAAACAATTAGAGACAGAGACAGACAAGGTGGGGGTGGAAGGATGACTAAGAGACAGACAATGACATCGCCAAGCAGTTGCCAAGTCGAAAGTAAAAATGGGACAAATGCAGACTGACAGAGGAGAAAGGAACTCTGCGAGCTAGAAAGACATGAGCCATCCAGTTAACAACCAGGCACTTAACAAAGAGACAGGAAGTAGTCAAAAATAGACAGAGACGGCCCTGATACGTGCCGTTCTCTCTTGCTTTCTCTGTATTTGATGCAGGATTCTCTCTCTCTCTATCTCTGTATTTCTCTCTTTCCGAACAAAACTTAAGACTTTCTGAAAAGTAAAGTTGAACTGAAGTTGAACTGAAGTTTAAGCATGCGGTTTGACGTGATGTTCTCACCCATACAATGACAGAAAGAGAGAGAATGGTATGCATGTCAGAAATAGACAGCTCTGATATGTGATGTTGCCTTTTCTATGGAGACAATGTCACACCAAACTCCACACTGTTATTGTAACACAGCTTTTTTTTTTTTTTACTGTAAAAGTTACATATCTCATATCACTCAACATCATTCAATACTTTTTCTAAGTCATTCCGATCCACCAGTAAAATCGGCATGTAAGTGATCCAGCAAGCAACTTGTTCTTCAATAAAATCTCAACTTGTGTACCCCTTTTGCTTGCTTATAGGCAACTGTATGGGAGATATGGGGAGATACGGAAAATTCAAAGAGGACAAAGGACAAAACAGATTAAAAAAAAAAGATGATATTTCATTAACTATGAGCTGCTTGGTGGATCTCTTATACGCTGAACTTACGAGTGGATCCTGCCAATTCAGAACAGGTCTGGAGTGACTTCTCCAAAGTATGTACTGTTTGCTAAAAATGGCATTCACATTATAATAACTGCGGTGTGACGTACTCTCCACACAAAATAAAGTCATGTATCATGTACAGGGGCCAGTGTCCAGTACCTGCGTGGCTCGTGTGATCTGGAAGATCTCCATAGTGCGGGTGACAATGTCCTGGACGGTCTCCTGTCCAATACGACAGAGGAACACCGGGGAGATCTCTCTCAGAGCGCCCTGGGGGGGCATGGGAGGCTGGCCCGGGGCTGAGGCAGCACTGGGGGGCAGGTGGGGCTGCTGCTGGGGGGGCATCCCTGCCAGCCCCTTCTGAGGTAAGGAAGCTGCCATCACTTCACGTATCTGAGGAAGAGGGGAGACAGAGGGAGAAGTTAAGATGGCAAGTGAACAAGGTGGCTTTTAACTGTTGATAAATACAACTGGAAGAATAAGTAGTGGAAGGGATACCTTTGCAAACAATGAAATATTGGTGCTAAGACGGCTCCTTACAGATACTTTCACATAAAATGTCCCTTTGGGCATTAAACGTAACGTATACCGTGTACCTTTTGTATGCACCTCAAAAAAGAACCACACAGAGTTCTTCCTGAGTGAGTGACAGAGATACTAAGCAGCCTTGGTGGCCAAGTTAGCCAACTTAGCCGAAACAATAAAGAATCACACAGAGGCAGGCTGGTTAGCTAGCTAGTTAGCTACGTGTTAGCTCTGCAGCAGAGAGCTGCTTACCTTATTAAATCAAGTCCTTTGGCTAAATGCTATCACAATTCCTCCGGTTTGCGCAAGTAGTTGCAAAAGACTAACGTTAGCACATTTATTCATTCAAATAAGGAGCACATTATGAAGCCTTTCCACTGGTGTCGACCAGAAGGAACAGCGCGTTATTGTTTTCATTGCGTCACTTCCTGGCTGAGGACGCATTTTCCACCGCCAGATGGAGACAATAGGCCTTTTTCTGTAACTGACTTTCAATCGTAGTTTTCAATGCATAACATAACATAAGACATCACCACATTACCATACAGAATAAAGGTAGTAATAATAAGCATAATTATAATAAAAAAATATATTATTTAATTAAAATAAGTAAAAAATAATGATAATAAATACAATTATGGAGAAATAAAAACAAATGCAAATAAAGAATGTCAATTACAAGTACAGTCTTTCATTATAAAGACAGTAGGCCTTCTCCAAAACAGAATAAATGTCTAATACGTATGGAGGAATACCTGACCAATTATAAACAATGAAGAAAAACGACAGTATCCTATAATAAATTTACAAATATCATGACATGTAATATTCCTGTAAATCCCCATAGGAATAATAATATTACAGTGATAGCATGGGAAATAGAAGTAGGCTACAATTGGTCACTATAAACTTACTATCGAGTACAACAGAGAAACAAGTGTCCATATAGTAATACTCTAGGAATATATACATGATTATATACAAGATATATTAATCAATGAACTTGTCCCCCCCCCCCCATGACCCAAACCAGCATCTTTCCTATAATGTAGATGTGCAACTATGCAAATCAAATATTTACATATATTTACAGATTACAGATTTCTACGATTCTGCAGTTAAAACGATGATTTTTGAGGTTGTCCTGTCTGTCAAGGCTTTGTGAGGCTTATAAGTAGGCTACATAGCCATTAGTTGAATCAAGTCTGCATGCAATAAGATTACATGTTTTGGAGTAATTGAAGGTTATAGGACTAATCCTTCTTAGCCCTGAGGTATTAAAAAAAACCTTTACCCTTGTGTTCGACAAGATCACAGGTTGGACCAGTTGTGACTGGCCAGAATTTTCAGGAAGTAGATTTTGTTTTTCATGTGATGTGGTTTACAGCCAAGAAGGATGCCCTTCACTGCTGTGAACCAACAAATAAAGTCATAGACGTCACGCCGGTCAGATGACCTCATATCAATATTCGATAAACAGAATGGTAAAACCACTGTTTTAGTTTTGAAATGTGTTATTCCTATGCCCAAGAAAACACCTATGTGCATTTACAAACATTTACAGCTGTCTGTTATTTCCAGAAAGGAGAAAATAAGAGAATAATAGAAAAGAGAGAAAAATTTGTGCTGTTCCCTTATCTGGGATTACACACACCTTGGTTTCACATGAACTGGAAAAGAGAGATAATGTGAAGTAACCATATCCTTTTCTTAAGATTGAGATACCTTTTCCAGTTTGGAATGGGTCATATTGTAATAATATTGAGCTACTGTGAATGTGACAAATCAGGCAAACAAATTAGTCCACAAAGCTGGTCTCCTGTGATCCTCAGTGGAGCACCTCCACAGAATACATTAGCATGACTTCACCACTCACAGTCGTAGTTGTCTGGTTTCTATCTTTGGGGAAATTAGGAATTGTTAGAAATTATTCATTTTTAATAAACAAGCTTCTGACTAAACGGTGTGTAGCCATACAAGAAACCAGCGCATTAAACAAGGGTGGACAAAATAATATTTGCTAGACACCATAAAACTACGGCCTCAGAAGTGACCACAGGAATGAACCAACACCTCTGTGACACAATCTTAACTGCAATGACGTTGGGAATCACAACCCTGGTTTATGGCAGGGCTGCTATTGGGAAACCACTTGTATTCAAGGCCAACGGAAGAAGGCGGACAAAGCCTAGCGACAGGAGCACAAAACCTGGACCCTTGACCAATGGAAAAAAAGTAATACAGTCTTATGAGTCATCCTGCACCCTTTTTCCTACACGACATGTTTACATTTGGAGAAAGCTTCAACCCGGAAGCTTCCACTCCAGGATCCCATCAAACCACAATGTCTTTTGCCAGCTGTGAAACATGGCGGTGATTCTGTGATGGTATGGGCAGACATTTCTTGGAAGTCATTAGTTCTGATGATTGCTCTGCATGGCTGTATAACGGCCAAGGAATATGAGGCCATTTTACAGGACCAGCTGCTGGTCTTGTAAAATGCTCTGGTGCAAATAATCTTCCCTGATCGTGGTCCATATGCCAAGATGATAATGCCCCCCCTTTATGGAAAGTTCTGGAGCGCAGAGTGTGAAGTAGATTTCCATCTTCTTTATCTCTCAAAGAACTGGAGGCTTTCCTTCTTGAAGAATGGTCCGATGTCCCACTGCACACAGGTCAGGACTATAACAGCATTCAAAGGAGGTTTGAAGCTGTACTGAAGGAAAACAGGTAGCCCTCATAAGGAGTATTAGGTACTTGCTAGTAATATATTCTTAATTAAGTAGAATGTCTCTTTAATTTCTACACTGCCTGCTTCATTCCTTTGAATTAATCATTGACTATTACAGTAAGTGTAAGTGGTAGTATTTGAAAATATGTGAATCATTATTTTGATTCCACTGTATATAGTGGTTTGGGAAATATTGCATTTTTAATAAAATAAATACAATTATTATTTGAAACTCACTTTTAAGATTCAGCTATATGAAAGCCAGTTAGCCTAAGTTTATAGCCAGTGGCTATTTACTTGGCTTCCACAATACTGCATCAACAATTAACAACCGTTAGGGTAATTATTAAAACTAGTTACCAATTAGGGAATAAGTAATGGATTAAAATACAGTATACAGTTATGACGTGAAATAGAATGGTACAGTTCCAACGTTAATAAAAGTTTAATGACCTTTGTAGCCATAAAAACCCTCTGACCTTTTCTTTTGTGTCCTTCACTCAGTCACTGCAGCTGTCTGTGCCTTGTTTTCACTCTGAAGTATTTGGATGCTTTTATTCTGTGCTATTGATGGTTCTGTACACTTTTCTGCTTTAATACATTTAAAAGTGTTAAGTGTGTTGTGACAGTGTTAGATACATTTTAACCTTTTATTTGATGTTAATGTTAACAGCAAAGTCTCACCACGAAAATAAGATATGAGCCACAGATGCTATGATGATGATAATACATTTATTTTATTGAATCATCATATCAGTAGCATGGATCCACTAAAGACACAGGTGTAACCTTTTCCAAGGAAGCTAACACTGCATAATGTTATCATTATGTTAGAGATAAAGCGTTGTTCACCCTCATCACCTGTAGGGGAAATAAAATCATCAGAGCAGCTTTTATTGTGCCTGAGCTACTGGGCTGCTACTGGGGAGAACATGTGTTTGCAACCTGTTTATTCACAATCCCATCAGACAAAAGTTCTGTTGATATATATATTATTATATATATTATATTAATATATAAATATTTGGTGTTATTTTAACCAAATCTTTGTATGATATTTGGGGTATTTTTTGTTCAGAATGAGAATCAATTACATGCTCTGAATTAGATATTTACCCCTTTTTCCTTCACATGCAGCAAATTCATAAGGAATTTGGCACAGCTTGTAGGAGTATCATTCAGTTTGTAATTTACTGGGCTTTTCATTCTGTTATTGAAATACGCCTTCCATTGTTCATCATCATTATCATCTAACTATAAAGCGAAGAATCTCTGTCTGTGAGTGAGTGAGTGAGTGAGTGAGTGAGTGTGTGTGTGTGTCCATCGCATATCTCGAGAACCGTTCGTCCGATCGACTTCACACTTGGCGGGTGTATTGCTGGGGACCCAAGGACGTGCAGTGTCGGATTTGGTGCAATTTGGACACGCGACACGTTCAATATTAATAAACTTTGAATAAACAAGCGGACAGCGTTCTGTGCAGCAGCGGGGCGAACGGGCACTGCACTAGTTGTTGTAAATATCAATCTGCCCCTAGGTTTTACAGTTTTGAGTTTATTTGTATAAGAAATGTGAACATCTGTCTGGGCAGCATATGAAAAGTTTACGAGACATCTCCTCCTGTTATCTTTTTGGTTGCATTTTATATATCAATCATGGCAATAAAACGTTTCCGGTTGGAATCAGTAAGTCTCACTGACCAGATAAAACCTGTCAAGCAAGAGAGGATCAATAACACATAATGGATATCAGAACAAGACAAAGAAGCTTGCAACCTAGTGTGAAAATGATTGACTTAAGCATCGGCCAGGAAAACGGACACATCCTACAAGCAGAAGGGAAGAGAAAAATATGAAAGTGTCACAAATTGGAAGTCTGTTGTAAATGTGCAGCAGCGTTCAGTGTGTTGCCATGATAGCGTGGGCCAGTGGGTTATCTGAAAGAGACATAAAAGTGCCCTACACCAGGAAATATGCAGCATGGAGATAACACCGCTGATAAAGCTCCACAAAGGCCCGGCTGTGCTCTCAGGCCGGCTGCCAGAACAGTCTGTTACAGGAACAAGTCTGCTTCCCTCTTGTCCTTGAGGTTGCACGACTTCAACAGGTGATGATCAAAGACGGATGATGACAACTGAGAAGAACTGGATAACCACTGTAGTTTCCCAATCATGGTTTAAACCCCCAAGTGTTCCAAGTTTTAGACTAACTGCTTTTTCATTGCAGATTGACTTTAAATTTCTAAAAAAAAACAAAAAACTGATCCCATACACATTTGGGTTCATACACTTTTCCTTCAATTACCTGCATGTATCCAAACATCAGCTATTCACACATTTACACAATTTGTGGGTTGAATTTGTGGACTGATTGCAATATTGATCTTGAACCATGAGATGCTGAATAACTTCTGTGACAGAGCATCCAGTTGGGATAACTTATATCGGTGACCGCTTTGGGTTGAATCCTTGTTTACGCTGTTCTGTCACATCTTTCCCTCTGAACCTTCCAGTCTTCCATAACCTAATCAAATACTTGACTGGAACAGACTGTCTGCTCTTCTTTAAAAATAGTTATACAAGGTCAGTGACATCAGAGGGTCATAAGGAAATTCAGATGGGGAAATTTTATTGCGTTCAATTTTATGAGCGGGTACCAGTTTGATATTGTATGTATAGCAAAAGTTACAAGCCGGTGTATATTTCTCATGAAAGTGAAACATTACTAACTTTGAAGCTGGAGAAACCTTTGTCCTTGAGACTTTTTCCAAAACTGAACTTTATGAATATTGCTACACCATTGTTAATAGGCAATAGAAACAGTTACATAGTTACATACCAACATTGTTATTGTGTTACTTCACATAAAAGTGCATTGAGACTGCCGTGTCATTACTTTGTTTCATAGAGAGTTGATAATGTTCCAGTTTTTCCTCAAGTGTTTGTACAAATACCGCGCTCCCAAAATTCATTGCTGATATCAGAAGCTAAATGTCACAGTGGCACATTCCTATCTGCTTGCTTTTATTATTCCAAGAGTTCCTTCAGCTGCTAGTCAGCAGGGAGAGAAGAAATAAAACGTGCCTTATTCCCCAAAATTTCCATCAAAATAACGTCGAGTAGGGTTGAAAAATGTGTGGGCAAACCAAGCACAGTTCCCCTGTTATCAATGTAACCCTGACAGTCTTTACTGGTGGGTTTCTGTGGTCACATTCCATTTCCAGGTGGATTATTACCTTATCACATCGGATCAGTTTTCCTCAATTCTCTTTCTTCCCTCAAGTTTCTTCTTTGCATATATACAAGGGGGGGTGGTTTGAGGTGAACAGTTGGATTGAAAGAGAAAATAGTTGGAATTTGTTTTCTTTTCATCAGTCAAAATGCCACAGTAGAATTATTTTGGGTCCATAAAAAAACATAAGAGGTGATTTCACACAACTTGAGAGACACAACTTCTAGAGACAAATAAAGGTGTACACAGCACATTCAGCTCTGGTCATTCATTTGAATAATCTAGTCAAATCGGGATAATATGTGGTAGCATAATATAACATGTTATATGGTATTACTGTATAATGAGTCAAGTTGTATGGTGTTCAAAACCTCTAACATCACTTCAGCAACATGCTCTACTCTCCAGGGCGGAGCTGGGAAGTAATTGGTGTGAGCTTCAGAAAAGGCCTTAAATGAGATCTACTTTTGACAAATAGCTTGAGTCCAACGGCTGTAGGCCTTTGCTCATGCAATGGAAGATCAATCATTTGCCTCTCATTTACATATCAGACACATTTTAATATCTGCTCTCTCAGTATACAAAAGCCTAATAGGTCAAACTGTGTTCAGATCTCCATGACTACTAACCGTTATCAGTATTAGTGTGTGATGGAAAGCTGGCAGGTATAAAAACGCAGAGAGAAGGGTGGGAGCAGCCACAAAGGACCCAAAGGAGGCAGCCGAGGACCAAGATGGGGAAAACAGGGAAGCTCGTCCTTTATGTCTGTCTGGCCTCCCTGCTACTGGGCAGCACTAAGGTAAGGGATGCTCCGGAGGCCTGGTGCAGAACATGGTCCGCTGACTTGAATAGACAGTGATATTCTTCAAATATACTTGGAGGTATTTGAGCTACAGCGTCCACATTCAGAAGTCAGTGATGCCCATAGAAAACTATTTCTGATTGGGTAGACACCTCTTGGGAAGCTGGCATATCAGTACTATTTGTTTTGTATGTGTGTGCATATTAAGATGATTTAAATCACAGAAATGGCACAGCTGCTTATTGTTTTTCTTGCTTACGAGGAGGTTACAGTCAAATTAGTCTCAGAGGTTAATGAAACATTTGAATTTGCTTCATGGTCTAGGCAAATGGAGTAAGAGGTAAAGAGAAAAACATTTCACTCTTACAATGATGCTGTCATCAAGTATTTTCATAGCAAGGGAGTAAATCGATAGGACTTTTTTTCTCTTATTTATTTTGAGAACATAAGATCGTGTTTCTTCTCTGGCAGAGCATTTATTTATTGGTCATGGCAAAAACATTGCTTACTCTACAATTCAATTCAATTTAACTTTATTTCAGACACATAGGTCCATATCAGCAAAGAAAGAGAAAAATAAAAAGTACAATACGAGGACAAAACAGCACAGAAATACACACCACACATTCATTGCAGTGACGTGACTAGTTGACTGCATAATGGAAAACAGGAAAATATATAGCCTGTGTCAAATTACAGTCGTTATGAGAGTACAATTACTGGTTTTCATTGACCTAAATTTCTCTCTGATATTCATTCTCCAAGTAGAGCGTGACCAGAGTCGCTGTGTTAAATCATTATATCAGCCGCTAAAACTGTTTATATCCCCCATATGAATCACCAGGAAATAAATTTACAGCTTCTCCACTGCTATAATTCTGTGAAATTGAATGTATTACTGAATGTCATTTTGTCAGTTCTGTGATATGCTCTAATCCCTTCCTTCGCCGGAGGGAGCTACTTGGTGTCTGCCATTGGAGAGCTCCCATTGGCAGATAAAACAGATAGGGCCTATCAGGAAAAACAAAGCAGAGGTCTGGACTAGAGAGGAGATGAAAGGCAACGATGAGGCAGACAGGCAGCAAGGGGACAATTATATAACAGAGAGAGTGCAGGGCGCAGGCACCCACCGCGAGCCTCTGCCATAGAACCACGGCAGTATGCAAAGTGTGGTTCATGCCTTCATGCTTCATGGACTCAGCTGGAGCGGCAAGTGCTTGACCTTTGCATGGCGTGGCCATGAGTAATTGTCACGGTGACAGAGACACACTGTACAGTGTGGGAGGGCTTTATCTGTGGCATCACTGGCACACAATTAGAGACTACAAGGAAATATGCTCCTCTGCACCCTGATGTCCCCCAGCACGAGATCACCAGACAGTGACCAGATATGAACTGCTGATAAAAAGCAGTCTGGTGCAGTGAGCAGAGAGACAATCCTTCAACTGGAAGCAAGCGTGTCAGCAAGCATCCATTCCACCCTGCTGAAGTGTCCTTGAGCAACACACTGAATCCCGACCAGCTGCAGGGCTGCTGCTCTGTAGCTGAGCCTGACCTCTGACCTCCCTGTGGTGGCAAGAAAAAAAAAGATTTTCCCTTTGGGGATCAATAGAGTGAAAGTCCATGAAAGTCCCTTACTCAGAGGGATACCTGTAGCAAGTTACTGGATGAGCATTGTAGTTAAATAGCATGCTGGTTATGATTCAGCAAACAAGAAAACAAAACAAATCAACAAACAGCTATATCATTTTCTTAAACTTTAACATTAATTTAAATTGTGTGTGCATGTGCGCATAATCAATGCTAAGAAGGAGGATCTCCCCCCTTAATCATTTCTGTGTTGGGCTCTGCTTTTCTCGCCTGAATACTGATAATTGTAATGATAATGATGGCAGACCTACAATAGAATAGAATAAGTCAACTCTGTCCCATGACTGCAACTAGTAATGACAAGTGCAAAAGACAAGAATATGATTGAACTTTGGAGTCATGACAGCGGTGAGAAGATGATTTCACCTGTATATTCTCTACAGTGACATTTTGTTTTTACTTTAATCTTTGACAGGAGCAATCGGTATCAAATTCAACCTCTGCCCCCACTTCAAACGTGACGAGTGCACCAGACACCAACCTCACTGCACCAGCCAGTACCATCCAACCTGCGACAGCCACGCCGGTGCCCAGCAACTCCTCGAATGTCACCGCCCCCAACAACCACACCTGCTGTAATGGAACCACAGCACCGCCTCCAGGTGTCTCCACCCAGTCCACGGCTACCACCACTACATCAACGAGGGCCACAGTGTCCCCTGGAGTCACTCATAACCCCAGAACCACGACCTCCAAGATCACCACAGCCACAGCAGACAAGATCACCACAGCCAGCTCAAACAGCACTCGGCCTACAAGTCCTACAAGTGTGGGCCAGCCTCACACAACTCACACTTGGTCCACACACTCCAGACCTGCAGCTACGACGTTAAAAGCAGGGTCTTCGTCTCTGTTCGGGTCCTGCAGCCAACTCCTGGTGCCTGTAATCTCCATTCTCATCTATAGTGTGTAGCACTGACAATATAAAACTGAGGGACTCCACAGTGCATTTGCAACAGCTTTGCTCCATTACTGTATAACATGCTACAACTCAGTTTAAGTCACATTCAGTACACAGAAGGAAAAAAGGTTTCTCAATCATTGACTACAAATCCACAAATCTTTCCATGTATTATGGATAAATTCCCTGATTCAAACCTGTGAGGCCTTTGCTTAATGGGTGTTACCGTGACCATCACAGACATTTATCACACTGATGCTATGAAGTGCTTTGTTTGCATTGAGCTCTGTTCCACCTCTGAACATAACTGGTCCTCACAATCTCAATGGACCGTGAATAATTCCACATATCATACACACAAATGCCAAAACATTATTATTATTAACAATATAGAATGAAATTGTTCGATTTTTGTTGTCAAATAAAAAAAAATCGAAATTGATTTACAATTAGATTTGAAATGTATTCTTTGAAGTGAAAAACATTTGCAAGTGGGAGGAAAATCTTCAGATCAAGTAAGTAAGGGAAGCTGTTGGGGAAGTTGATCATTTCCACTGAATTGTAAAAAACTGATACAGATCATTTGTAATTACAAAAGTTTTCAAACCAATCATAATCACAACAAACTTGTAATACTAAAAAATTCATAATAAATACGAATTGCAATACTGATGTGAACTGTAACCATATCACATTTGCATTCAAAGGATGTCAAAGATGAGAGCAATAAAAGATAGATGGGAAGAGATTAATGATTAACAAGCTGAAGAGAATGGAAACCTAGAGCATGTGATAGAGGGCAGGCAGGGCGTTGTCTTCTGAAGAAACAAAACACAAATATACCTCCATCACAATCAAGTTATAAGCACATATAACCTCATTTCTACTGAAATAACAGTTTATGAAAACACAGGGTATCATAAAGAGATTGTGCTTTATAGCCATGATGCCATTTTGTTTGTAGCAAATGTTCAGTTCAGTCAGGTCACCTGGCAAAGTGATTTACAACACAGCAGGTAAAACAGTCACAGTGCCACTCCATTTGTTTTTCTGTTGTTGGACCTGATATATAATAGATATGTAATCTTATTCAAACAGCATCTCTTTCAAATTCTTGCTGTTTGTCCTACACCACCTTTATCAAAAGTGTTTTTCTCTCATGGATCTACCTCTGCTTCAGGAAAGGTTCCTCAGGACATGACTCAGCAGTATAATTGAGCTTATCTATTTAGTCAAAGCTACCAGCTATGTGCAGAATGTGTGGAATACGATGAACAAATCTTAATACACTACAGGTTGAGGAGGTTATGTGCAAGGCTGTGGGTGAGTTTTGTCAAGGCACAAAGGGAAATATCTCTGCTTTGTCTCCATGTATCAGCATTTGTTTTCCCTCTTCATAACATAGCACAGCAGTGTGGGAGTGAAGTCACTGGGACCGTAGGAATTATTAAGGATAAGGATAAGGATAAGGATTTTGCTCCATTAGGTCCTCATTACGATACGTTACGATACGATAAGACTTTATTGTCAGATTTCTCTGAAATTTGTCATGCATCATAGCAGCTCCGTTCAGAATAAACACAATGACATGACATTGCACATAAAACACATAACCACACCACATTCAATTACACATAAACATCCGAATAGCACATAAATAGCAGATAAATAGCAGATAAATAGCACAGGGACCCTCAGTTACCCCCATATTGCGCTAATCCGCTGTATTGCACTCTCCACCCAAAATCCTAATTTTACACCTCACCATTATAATTATAATAATTATTAATTGCACAGGAGTCCCTGATTGCACTTCCCTGACTGGCCTGCTGTTTTGGTTAAGCAACATAACTGACTGGGGAATAAAAGAAGTCCTCAGTCTGTTGTGTTTGAACTGCGGAACTCTGAACCGCCTTTTAGAGGGCAGAAGATGGTACTCTCCATAAAGCAGATGCGAAGGGTCGGAGGAGATACTATCAGCTAGCCTTAATATGTTCTTGAGGTAAAAGGTAAAAAGTTGCTCATTAACAAAAAAAAAAGTTGCTCATTAACAAAATGGATGCATCCACACCCAGACACACACACACACACACACACACACACACTTACCCCACTTTCAATTCTCAGGATCTCGTCATTCTTCAAGTGGGAGATAAGGAAACTATTTAAGAACAATAAGGAAACAACCTGTTAGATTTAATGATTTTGCGGAAGATTGAGACACAGCTTTATTACAATGCTTTATCATTCACCTACTACTGACACATCCTGTACACATGAGAGTATGAGCTATTTGTTGTTGGAAACATTGACTTTGGTCTTATTTATCTGAAGGAAAAAAAGATGTTTGCTGGTAGCATGAGTGGATCTGTCCATTTATTAGTGCCCACACAAAAACTAAGTTTAAATAGGTAATGCAATCGTAAATTTGCTTGACAGGACATAAACAAAGCTAATATCCCACATATCCCCACACTCTAATCTGCCTGACCAAGCTTCGTTTGGTTATCATTAAGGCAGTCATTAAGAGTTTTTGAGTGTAAAATCGTCCTCTGAGTGATGTCATCCAGAGGATACTGAACACGTCTTGAAATTAATTAAAGCTCAGTGACATGATGTGGATGAGCAATGAGCCTGGCCCAAACCCAGAGGGAGGCTCTTGGGAAAATATAGTGTCTGAGTTATTAATTTGCTTAATTTTCTTGGAAGAATGAATGGGGCTTTAAATAGATTCAAGGCAAAACAGTGCACAGTCTCAGAGCTTTAACATCAGTATTCCTCTGCATTAAGCTGAAACTGACTACAGATTGTATGCATGAAGGTTTATTAGCTTACTTTCATTGCCAGACTACTTTTATGTCACTATGCATTAGATTTGGCTTCCTTGTATCGTCAGAGTATAATAATTATTGACACTCGGACTCTGGTCCAGCAGCCTGCTTTATGGAAGACCATCTCTATATATCATTTGAGTGAGGAACTTCTTCTGAACTTTATTTTACCCTTTATTCAACCAGATGAGTCCATTTGAAATAAATAAAAAAAAACCTGATTTTCAAGGGGAAATCTAATGGGAAGCCTAAAGGACGCACATATTGCTCAGATAACTGAACAAAGGGTCAAGGTGCAATACAAGATGCAATTTTAAAACTTTCCACACTAGTGGGCAATGCATTTTTTTTAAGTCTTAATCAATTACTAAATAGTCTTAATAGTAAATCATTTGAATCATCTTATCATATGAGCAAACATCTGCCTTATCAAGCAACTGATTATTTTCAGCAAGCACAGCAATAAAAGGAAAAAAATAGGCACAATTACCTAGTTACAGTAGGCGCTTTCTTGCTACACTAAGAGAAGGAAGCCAATCAATCTAGTATATCAATCTCATGACTGTTTTCAATTGGCTTGACAGATAGGCGGGAAGTTTTGCATTTGTGGTCCCTAACCAGGGTGGAGACTGCGGACAGGCTGACTTCCTGAACGGAAACAGGTATCAGGTGGGGAATCTGGATGCCTTATAAAAGACCAACCTCTGTACACACACATTCCACTGAACCAAAGACCCTCAGCAAGGACAGACAAGCTTATTCCCAGGCCAAACCCTGAGGAACCAATAGGATAGCCGTTAACAGCAGTAAAGTTCATATAAGCTATCTGCAGCTCTACTGCACTGTAGTTGTCAGTTGTACCTCGAAAAGGAAATCAGTCACCTTTCCTCCAAGATGAAGTGCCTTCTTGTCCTGGGACTTTGTTCACTGGCTCTGCTGGGTTTCACCCATGCACAGGTAAAACTCTTCTTTACTGGCTGTTAAGTCTGTAGCTCAAAGTATTCTTGAAGTAGAGAGGGAGACTGACAAAAGAAAAAAAACCCTGAAAAATCTGACTTTTAACACCTTTGTGGCACAGATCTGAACTACTTTTAGGGATTGAGCAGAAATAGATCTGATTTGATATTGTTTCTTCTTACTTAGACGGCCATGAAATTCACACATTTCTGTCAAAAAGAGCTCAGATATTTTGTGCCTGCATAAATCTTATGAATCCAACTCATCTGCCATAGTGAAATATTCCATTGTTATTTTAAATTATCTTATTTTCTATTAGTGTCTTGTTTTTTTTTTTAGACTTGTTTGTATTAGTTATTCACCTAAATGCCTTTCATATCATCTATGTTATGTTATGTCATATATAGTGTCTCCCTGTTACTGTATCTGCACTGTATTTCCCTCTCAACTCAACTCTCTCTCTCTTCCTCTGTGCTTGACCAGACCGCAGTGGAACCATCATCAGCTGTAACCACGGTGACGCCAGGCACGAGCTCCCCTAACTCTACCGCGCCGGCAGCCACCACCGCGGAAAACAACACCACCGCGCCGACCAATGGCACGTCTCCCTCCAGCACCGAGGCCACGAACACGACCGCGGCCACGACCATAGCAACAGCCACGACCGGCGCGATCAATACCACCCCATTGAATGGAAAGAGCGTCATCCTCAGCTCTGTCACCCTGCTGTTTGGATCACTGTTTCTTCAAACTCTTTGGCAGTGAGCGGCGCCCCCTGGAGGGTCAGAGCTGCAATGACTGTTAAACAATCATACTGTGTAATGATACAGTGCAACGCCCTGATCTTATTTTGACGTTAAAAGGAAGTTAGTGGGATAGAGGAGATAGATTTTAGCTGTTTGCACCTGACAAAAAATTTTGGTTTTACAATGTCGAGATTGGGAAATGATGGAGGACAGAGTGGACAGAGTAGGTCTGCTAACCGATAGACAGCAAGTGCCGCAAAGTGAAGAAAGCTGCCTACAAATGATAATGAAGCCACGCATATTTGCATATCTATACTGTGCTGAATGCTGCCTGTGCTTTATTTGACGGGGGCAATGTGCAAAGCCTCAAACCTACTATATTTTGATTAATACTCTGTAAGTGCCATTTCTGAAAAACATTGCATGGAATTTGTGTGTAATTTGTATAATGTAGGCTAATTTATGTTTTACTGTGTGATGTGTGAAGGAGAAGATATTTATTTGACATATAGCCTATTGGTTAATCAAACATGAACACGAATAAAAACTCTTTTGTATTAACTACGTGCAATATTTGATTGAATTTAAGCAATCACTATTAAAACAAGAATTATTTACTTACTTAATTAGTACTTTGAGAAAACAGCCACTCATCTTTTTTTCATTTGCATGGAGCATACTGACATTGGAACAACAATGATGGAAAAAATGTACTTAAAATTTAATCAAAACGATAAAGTGCATCTTAACTGCCAATTGCCATGGGAATATTGACTTCTAATTTATTTGTGTATTACATGATATGGCATTAGCAAATATTGTTGGTAAGAAAAGATAGATACAATATTCCCTAAAGATATTGAACTGTATAATAAAAATATCATTAGAGGAAAAGGAGGTGAACAGAAGAATAGAGGTTATTCAAGAGTGAGAGTTCATGTAGTTTTTGCTGTGCTTTGTGATCTGGAAGATTTGACATTAATACTATAAGCCAAGGGCCAAATGTTGGTAAATTTAGGCTATAGCAGGTAGGTCTATGAATTCTACAAGACACTTCAGCAAGTAGCCATTTCGTCATCTTTTTTCTAAAAATACTTTTGCAACTAAGACATGAAATTGGTGACGTTGTGAGTGTTACTTTCAGTCAGTCATAGGGAGCAAAAAAGCAAATAAAGTTTAAGGAGAAATCAACACTGAGCTTCCATTCAGTGATAAAATCTAAGGGGTCCTGTACAGGCTGCACCTCAACTACAAAGTTGAACCCAAAACCTGAGTTACTTTAACAGCATGATCTGTCGCTGGTGATGTGCCGATCTCATAACGTTTTGATCATTTTGATCACACCTAAAACTATCTCGGGTACAGTATATTATGTATGCCATTAAAATATTGATGTGATAAAAATTCAAATGATACATTTAAAAATTTGCATCACACTGCACCACCATTTTAACATCAAAACTAATATGACACTGTCCCTGCTGACTACCGAATAGTAGAAAAGAACTTATTTGGGAGTGAAATCTTGACAGTGACCTTTCACCTGGCACTCAAAGTGTCAGACATGACAAAAGAATATTATATGACCTATTTAGTCACCGGCATCCTCAATTACCCATTGTCAGGTAAGTCAGATAAACCGCTGATTACTGCAACTGCTGCAATTAAACAGCCAAAAATAGCACCTGCCAAGGTCTAAAATAATCACAAGATGCTGCATCACTACAGGGAAGTACATGTATGGTTGACTGTATAGGCTACTGTAGCAGCCAATCACACATGTAAGTGTATGTGGTTAAAAATCAAACCAAGAGTCATCATCACACTGAGGAAGTAAAATGTTTCCCATGAACGTTAGCTCAAAAAAACACTGTTAAATATGCAATTTGAAAACATTTATTTTTTTATTTTTTATTTCACAAATGCTCTAAATTGCTCATAGGTATGAATTTGAGTTTGGACCCCAGGAAGACTAGTGATCACGGAGGCATCAGCTAATGGAGATCCCAATAAAGAATAAAGAATACATGAGAGAGAGAGAGAGAGAGAGAGAGAGAGAGAGAGAGAGAGAGAGAGAGAGAGAGAGAGAGAGAGAGAGAGATATCAGGGTGAGATCAATCACCACCAGTGTAATGATCTGTGGGGACCTCAATGTCAGGACAGTTATCAGGACAGAGCCTGATACCATCAGCTGCCACGGTGATGAACAAACACCTGGTATCAGCATCCCCCTGACCTTTTGCCCACCCAGGAATAATTATGATAAGATCATTAACCAAAATAGTAGATGTTTACTGCAGCTCTGTCACTCATAGTCAATTGTAGGCTATGAATCATATGGGCAATATACCTGTTGCTCAAGTCTTGGTAGTAGCACTATTGATTACATCCTCACAGATATGGATCCAGTACATGTCAGTCCTCTAATTCCCCAGTCTGATCATAGCAAAATTAACCCAGACAGGAAATCAAAACACTGGAGCTGATCCCAGCAAATTGTACAAATTCAATTTGTCCTATAAATACACTAAAGGCAGCATAGACAGACATCAAAAAACAATTTGCAACAACAAAATTCAATCACTTCTAGACCAATTCTTAATTAACACATTTCCCCATACTAACATAGGTGTAAACCTAGCCATACAACATATAAACAGAATATTTGATGAATTGGGTACATTATCCCATCTGAAGAAAACAAATTAGAAGCAAAAAGACAATGAAAAATGGTTTGGCTACAACTGCAAACACCTAAGAAAATGTATTCGACAACCAGGATATATGACTGCATTATTGTGAAATCCTAAAACAGTACAAACACACAATCAGATCTAGAAAAACACAACACATCAAGCACCAACTTGATGTAGTATACTAAGATTAAGATTAAGATTGCACTTTATTGATCCCCTAGGGGAAATTCAGATACAGATACTAGACTTGATCTTAGACAAAAGGCAGAGAATCTACCTCTGATAGTGTCTAATACTATCTCTAATACTGACCATAATATTCACACTATTCTCCTGACATCTGGAACCAAGGACTAATAACTCCAATCTTCAAACCTGGTGACAAATTCGATCCTAACAACTACAGAGGCACATGTGTCTGCAGCAACTAATTGGGGAAGATCTCCTGTTCCCTAATTAACAAGAGATAACAACAAATTTCATCCTGAGAAAAAGCCAATAATAATAATAGGATAAATACCAAATTGCCGAACAACAGTTCATATTTACACCCTCCACACACTTATAAAAACACATAAACCAAAATAAATCTAACATTTTCTCCTGCTTAGATTATGAGAAGGCTTTTGATTCAATCTGGCATGAGGGTCTCCTTTTCACAACACTAGAAAGTGGTGTTGGGGAGAAGACCTATTACATAATTAAGACTATGTACCTGAACATCTTCACCCAATGTCATGGAATGATGCAGGACAACAGCCAACTCTGTTAATAAATGAATTGGCAAGGACACTATAGAGGACTCAGCCACCCCTGGCCTGCACCCTATAAAACACAGAAGTTAAATGCCTCCAGGTTGCAGATGATCTGGTGGTGCTGTCAGAGTCTGCAGAGATTTTACACTAGGCTCCAATTTGACCGAAGCGTTGTGCCATTTAATAATATTCTTGTAAGTGAAGACAGTGTGCGGGAGTCTACAGATTTCTACTTTATCCTTCTCCTCCGACGCACCTGGCAGATACGGTTGTGCAAAGATTACCTTTTTGTTACACTAAGCTCCAATGAAATTTAACATGTACATTCATATAGGTACCTGAACCTACCAAAATAACTCCCAGCACCACATGCTGCATAGCCTATATGCTGTCCATAAAAAGATATACATCAAAAGTTTGGGCTAACGTCATTCCAAACTGATGGATATTAATATTTAATGCTACACTTAATGTGGGTTCCCAATGCTCTATTTTATATGAGGACTTAATAATATTTCCAACATTTCCAATGTACGTGTTATGAATAAAAGTGAACTGGCACATGGCTATTGGTCGACTTCTTATCGCTGTTAACTATTCACTAATGCCATAAACAAGAGTCTTTGTTCTTTGATTTCTTTTACCCACAGGCTATCTTTGTTCTGTTATGACGAAATGAATTTTGTTCTCAGTAATGGAAAAAGAATGTGAGCATGAGGAGAGTAAAGATATAAAATTGATAAGTGGTGAACCTTGACTCTTTCGTTTATGGTGCAGTGTACAAAGACGATAAGCCCCACTGAAATTATACAACCATTTTTCTTTGCACACACACACACACACACACACACACACACACACACACACACACACACACATTACATTACATTACATTATGTCATTTAGCAGATGTTTTTTTCCAAAGCAAATGCTCCATACATAGAAGGATGTGTGTGTGTGTATGTACACCTTTTTTACATACACAAATGCATGCAACCCTCCTCCCACCCCCCACCTCCCATCACCCAAAGTCACACACACACACACACACACACACACACACACACACACACCATTAAGCACCTTCCTGGATCCAGGGCCAGGGCATACGTCATGCGTTCCCACCTACCTTTGCCGAAACTCAATATATTGGTATATAAGAACAAGACAGAAAGGGAGAAAAGTGACCACTCAGTATCCCAGAGGGACACAAGGTGGAAATAGACCGGTGGAAATACAACAGCTGAACTTGAACAGCCTGGAAATACATCAGCAAGTTCTGTGTGATTGGACAATTAAAATAATTCTGGTGGCACATCTCTGCCTCTTCTTGCCTCTCCACCATGAAGACTTTGGCTCTGGGTTTCTGTACACTGGCATTGCTGGCCTCATGCATAGCACAGGTAACTATTATTTTTAACTGACATACATGCTTTGTACTTTTGTTCTACAATATGACATGATACCTGAAATGGAAATGATTCTTCAGACTGAGTTTTCAACATTAGTAATTTGATGGTTCCTGTACAGGCAGAACGTTTTTTTTTTTTTTTTTTTTTAATCATGGAATCCTTAGGTGACTCTTCACACTTAACGGCACAGTAGACGTTGTTATACCATAATTGTTGCTCAAATTGTTTGATCATTTCTAGATATGAGTTTTGATGTAATAGATATCAATCTTATAAAAAAATCTTATCTTCCTTTACATTTGAAAATGACGATGTGATACACACTGCAACAGGTAGGAAGAGAGAAAAGTGCACATGCAACAGGTTGCTGCTCAATTTCTAATGTGTTTCCACATGACAAGAGTGCTGATATATTATCATTAGACTGGAATTCCAGAACAAGACCAGATTCATTGAGTTTTAGCCCTAGTCTAAAAAAGTTTAAAAACACGTAGCATACTGTAATATAGCTATTAGAGTTGAATGACGGCTTGAGTAAATCATGGATTTAAAGGGATGTTTTGGACATAGAATTTGGAAGTTTTGGGGAGGAAAGTAGCAGTAGCTCCTGGGTATAGTAGAGTACCTTATCAAGCTTATCTTTTTAATTTTGATGGTCCATCATAAAAGCCACCTCTCTCGATTGAAACTGCAATGTAACTGGTGTCAGATAATAAAGTAAGTATCAGCTAGGTAAACAGAAGCATTGCTTGGGTGACAAACTAACGTCACTTTCCTAAACATTGACTGAAATGGTATTTCCTCTCAATCCCCAATCAAGAGTCAAGAACCTACATCTGCTGCTCCTACAACTCAACCAGACTCTACTACTGACACGTCAGCACCTGTGACCAGACCGCCATCTCCAACAACTGCAACCACATCTGCTTCACCTCCATCACAACCTTCTACCACAGCTCCAGTCATTACACCTGGATCAAATGCTACAACCATTGCTACAACCAATGCTACAACCATCTCTACAGCCACTACTATAACCATCGCTCCAACCAATGCTACAACCATTGCTACAACCAATGCTACAACCATCTCTACAGCCACTACTATAACCATCGCCCCAACCAATGCTACAACCATCACTTCAACCACTATTACAACCATCCCCCCAACCAATGCTACATCTGTCACCCCAACCAATGCTACAACTGTTGCACCAACCAATGCTACCACCGTCAGCCCAACAAATGCTACAACCGTCCCTTCAACCACTATTACAACCATTGCCACAACCAATGCTACAACCGTCGGCCCAACAAATGCTACAACCATCCCTTCAACCACTATTACAACCATCCCCCCAACCAATGCTACATCTGTCACCCCAACCAATGCTACAACTGTTGCACCAACCAATGCTACAACGGTCCCTTCAACCACTATTACAACCGTCGCGCCAACCAATGCTACAACCGTCGGCCCAACCAATGCTACAACCGTCGGCCCAACAAATGCTACAACCGTCCCTTCAACCACTATAACAACAATCACCCCAACCAATGTTACAACCATCGCTCCAATCAATGCTACAACTGTCACCCCAACCAATGCTACAACTGTCGCACCAACCAATGCTACAACCGCCCCTTCAACCACTATTACAACAATCACCCCAACCAATGTTACAACCGTCGCCCCAACCAATGCTACAACCATCGCACCAACCAATGCTACAACCGTCCCTTCAACCACTATTACAACCATCGCCCCAACCAATGCTACAACTGTCGGCCCAACAAATGCTACAACCGTCGCACCAACCAATGCTACCACCGTCCCTTCAACCACTATTACAACAATCACCCCAACCAATGCTACAACCGTTGCACCAACCAATGCTACAACCATCCCTTCAACCACTATTACAACAATCACCCCAACCAATGCTACATCCGTTGCCCCGACCAATGCTACAACCGTTGCCCCAACCAATGCTACAACTGTCGCACCAACCAATGCTACAACCGTCCCTTCAACCACTATTACAACAATCACCCCAACCAATGCTACAACCGTCGCACCAACCAATACTACAACTGTCGGCCCAACAAATGCTACAACCGTCGCCCCGACCAATGCTACCACCGTCCCTTCAACCACTATTACAACAATCACCCCAACCAATGCTACAACTGTTGCCCCGACCAATGCTACAACCGTTGCCCCAACCAATGCTACAACTGTCGCACCAACCAATGCTACAACCGTCGCACCAACCAATGCTACAACTGTCCCTTCAACCACTATTACAACCGTCGCCCCAACCAATGCTACAACTGTCGGCCCAACAAATGCTACAACCGTTGCCCCAACCACTGCTACAACTGTCACCCCAACCAATGCTACAACTGTCACCCCAGCAAATGCTACGACCATCCCTTCATCCACTGTTACAACTGTCACCCCAACCAATGCTACAACCATCTCTACAACCCTCCCTCCAACTACAGCAACCACCATCACTCCATCCACCCCAAAAGCCTCTACAACTCAACCTCCAACTGATCCTCCAACAACTGCAGCCCCAACAACATCCACCCAATCCACCACTACGCCCAGTGGGAGCTCAGGAGTCAGAGCTTCTCTACTGAGTTGTGTGGTGCCATTGCTGCTGTACGCACTGTGCAGCTGAGCAATAAATGACCATGCATGTGTACTCCAATGGTTAAAATGAATTCATGGAGTAAACGTGAAGGGACTGAACGGTGCAAATGTGCAGCATAATATGTATTGGCATGCATTTTTCTACAGAGTAAAAACTAGGGCAGATGTTGACCTTTATTTATGGACATTGGCAGACTGTTCCTAAACTCACTAAATATATTGGTTACAAATCAGAAATATGTAGAAATATGTAATGTTTTGCATACAATGCCATGAGTCTAAACCCTGACACTATTATGTCAACTGGCGTCAGGCAAATGTTCTAAATGAATTAGTGCTGTAAATATGTAGCTGATTAAGACCATTAATATCCCTGTAAGTTTAAGTTTAAGGTTGAGTTTAGTTGTGTTTAAGTTATAGGATAGGAGTATTGAAAACAAAGTTGTGCAGAGCATACAGTAAACATTTTTAAACAAATGATTATGTGACTGCATAAAATGTGAACAGTGGTAATGGAACATGAAGTTTATTTATATAGACTGATTCCGGGAGCAATAAACTGTATATTTCCATTAAAAAACAACAAAATGTAGCTATTCAAACTTTGTAGATTTTGCACAGTTATTTAATCTTCAGATCGACAGATAGCCAGCAGAGCCTGTAGATGATCTCCCTTGAACTGTTTCTGTTGGAAGAAGAAGAGTTTTTGAAAGTGTGAAGAAGAGAAATAAAAACATGATTTGCTCTTAAAATCAACCTTGTTTCGAATTCAATGTTTCATATGAGAAGCACAATAATGTCATGTCAATACACAGGTGACATTAGACAGGTGTTCTACATGCTTATGGGCTTGAGCAGCCGTGTGTACAGTATGTCTGTGCGTGTGTGTGTGTGTGTGTGTGTGTGTGTGTGTGTGCATCTGACCAACCTGTAGAGCAGTGTAGAGCGAGGTGCCTGTTTGTTTAAGGTAGGCGGCTCTGACACACAGCAGATCTTCCTCACAGTGAGACACCATAACCCCCTGCACTATTGATATCTGAAACAGGGAAATGTTCTTTGTGTGTGCGGTTTGATAATTTGATAATTTTACAACCACTAAGAAGAAGGTAGATGTAATATAATGCACAAGACAACAACAGTAAACAAACTACTTTTCAACTACTTTTCTGAAGGCTGCTTCTATAAAACAAAGAGAATAACCCTGTCCCTCCACTAAGTGGTGTACAAAGCAAAGAAACAACAATGTCCAACAAATGAAGTGTCAGCAAATAATGGGTCATGTGAACCATTCCCATGGCAAATAAATAAAGAATGAATGAATGGATTAAAAAATGATTGAGTGATACTTCTAATAATCCATGCAACAACCCACTGATCCATTAATCTACAGAATGAGTTGATCAATCAGCAGAAGAAAAAAAACCAACTAATGATAACAGCATCTTACCTTCTTGGTCTCTAGTCTTTGGGCGAGGTAGAGATCAGGGTTTTGAATGCACTGCGCTGCGATTACACAGAGAGCAAGAGATGTCAGTGATTAATCATCCTGTACAGTACATACCACACACACACAGACATACACACACACACACACACACACACACACACACACACACACACACACACACACACACAGTTTCTACAACAATATTTACCTAAAATTCTCAAACCCTGTCTAAAGTCTCCTGTGAATCGTTTCTCCAGAGTCTGATCAATCGTCTGTCCACTCTCCAGCTCCAGCGCCATCAACACTGTCAATAAAATACAAAGTTGGAGCAATGAAACATATTCAGATCCAGAAGATTTTAGACTTTCTAATAAAGCACATAGAAACAAAGATATAAGACAGACACAGACACTCGTGCAGGTTTTTCAGTCAGGCAGCAAAAACAACAAAGAAGGTATACACACACTAACCCTTACGCACATACACTCACTGTATGCCTCACCTCTGTTAAGATGGTCTGAGTCTCTTGAGGTCAGTATGTTGATCCATGGCTCAGTGTCAGCCTTTTTCCCATTCAGTGACGCAGACAGAGCCTGGTAGAATAAAAGCCATACAACACAGTCAGAAAGGGGTGATCAATCAAACATACCACTGTTGTCATATGAAAACCTCGTAACTCCAACCTTTGTGATTTTCACGTTTTAACTTCAGTTGAAGGATTCCGTGCTCTTCTATGTGTTGAGAAAATTCTAACACCTTGGTCTTATGAAACCCTTTCAAAACCCATTGGATAAACTCAAAAATGCATGCATTCAAGCTGAAAACAAGGCTGCTTTTCTTATTATTTTGAGAATTGAGAAAAATTGATTGTTGCCTGTGTAATTCCTGTATAATTTGTACATTTTCATTTCATTTCGGCTTATTCCCTGGTTTATCATATATTTTCTATGTGTGGGGAACAAGATAAAAAGAAAACTATAGTAAAAAAGGAAAGAAAAATTGAAAAAAAAACAAATTTTTGTATAATGGAAAATAATACCTCAATATCTCTTTGTACCACACCAGCAACATTTTCTTTCTGTTGGGAAAGAGGGATGGTAAACATTGATGGCCATTTCAATGTCATAGCTAAATGTAACACTCCCACATAAAACATAGTAGAAATTATCAATATTTCATACTGTTACAGATTTAGCTATGGCATAAGTCCCAGTTTATACATGCTTCCTTCATTGCTGCTGCACTGTTGTTCCATACCCAAGAGAAAAGGTTATATAAAGGGTGGGGGAACTTCCACTGTAGCTTACTGTCCATCTCCCGCAATGTTAAAGACAATTGCATCAGTTTGGAGGTAAAGGTGAAGGTAAAGGGGATACAATTACATTTAACAAAGCCAGAATAAGCTTAGCAAAGTCTCCACTGGTTTCTCCTTTCAGATCCTTCTCCAGGTCCCTCTTATACACTGAAAAACAGGACAAACAGGACAAATATGAATAGAGATTGTGTGGAAAGATTTGGATACCAGTGTACGGTTGTGTGGCCGTACATGATGAAAAACGATTTTGGGGAAGACTAAGTGCTGTGATTTACATTCACTGTAGGCAGCGTTGATTTCTTTGAGTTGCTTGCCAGATCTTGTACACAGGATCTCCAGCAGCGTGTCCTCATCTGTGCCTATACCCTGCACACACACATGTACACACACACACACGCAGACACACAAATACAGTTAAAGCTGTATATGATAACACTGCAATATACATCAACTTCAAACTATTGCAGGGTCATTACACACACACACACACACAAAATATAATAATAGGGATACAGAACAATGCCTGGACCTCAACATGGATGCACACACACACACACACACACACACACACACACACACACACACACACCTCCATGGCCTGTCGCAGGCGCTGAGCCTCATGCTGCAGTGGGGTCATCAGCAGCGCCAGCAGGAGAGTCTCCAGCTCTCCAGACAGAGCCTTCTTCACACCGGACACCAGGTCCTGCAGCACATTAAACACCATGCAGTCACAGTTTGACCACAGAGAAACTGTGCAGTGCTGAGCAGTGCTGTTCCATGCTGTGATGAAGGAGTTTACATGCACAGAGTAACCTGGCTATTGGCCATTCTCTGGTTTATGTCTTATTCTGGTATTGCTGTTTAGAAGCACCTTCGATGCCCTGCAGTATCTATGCTGCTGTGAAGAAAAAGAAATTAACAGAATATTCCTGTCCACAAATTGAATAGTCTGCCAGCAAAAAAGAGAATGAAAAAAGGTGCGGCTGCCAGCTACCCCTCCCTGTTTGAGTGAGGTTACTTCTAATACAGGGGAAAGAACTGATGGTCACAATAGCAATAATAATATTAAATAATATCAAAATATACACATAACACAGTGTGAGTGTAAATTTGTGCAGAAAACCAAAGGGGAAAAGGAGTAAGATGTTGCCAAGAAATGGTAAATCGTCCCTTACAGTTTTAATAATAAAACTATAGTAAAAATGTAATCCTCGCACTAACTCAACATGTGACTCACTGTTATATTATTAAACATTATATAGCTAAACCCCTTCTCTAAACAAAGGTGTGTTCAAACACTGACCGGGTTTAAAACCAGTTCACATAATATTTGAACAGCAAACACTTGGAAGTTACAGATGAGCAAACAGCACACAAAGACTGTCGCATGTTATCATTGCAAGCGACACAAAGCAACGCTACATTAAGTTTTACTGCATAGCATGGATCATTTTAGGAATACAGGAATATTTATTACTTCTATTGTTGTGAGCGCTGTGACTTTGAACATTACACTCTTTATTCTTTTGGCTATTTATAATGCTGGTGATCTAGGAATTGAAGCTCATTCTATTGTTGCACATTGTTGTTCTGGATAGGAGTGTCAGCTTAATGCCTAAAGTGTAAATGGAAAATGTAACATATTCCTAAAATCTCCTGTGATAGCTAAAGCAGGGCCTTAAAGCCTGCTTCCAGTGACCTCATCAGCCTATTCAAATTTCTAAATTATTCTGAAAATATTCTCAAAATGTAATATGCCGCCAGTCACAATACCACTCAAGTTCATAAGCTCATATCAGGGGAAAGAGAGGGTGAATCAGAGGTGATGTAAAATGTACTGTAACACATCTGCCTGTTTCAATCAGTAGGAATCACTTTTTTCTACCCAAAGGAGGCCAACGGTGGTAAGATATTGCTAGTATAATAACACTGTAAACCAGATTTTCCCCTACCACTGAATGCTGCCTTAAGGAGATGCTGAACTGTGAAAAAATTCCATTAGTCAGAGTTTTGACAAGAGTACAATTCTGGAGGGACAACACTGCCGTAAACATGCTGAGCTCGTTTGTTTCTTTACCCTCTCCGTTATTCCCTGGTAGGTCTTGGTGATGACCTGTCTCTGAGCGCTGTCCCGATTGGTCAGGATTCTCACCAGAGTCACTGCATCTGTGCCAGAGACAAGAGGTTTGCATTACAGAGCTGGTTCCTTCATAATTACTATAGCCATTGCACCCAGCGCAATGACATTACAATACAATATAATGGGTTTAAAAATGTGGCGAGGAGGCAAGAGGAAAGAGAGAATGTGTGCAGCTGTATCCTGTAGACTTGCGATTATAGCTATAATACCTCCCTCCAAATTAGCTTTACTGTATGCTCTACTATTACATTTTCCATTACAAAGTCTATGCTGGAGTACCTTTCTTCTCGAGTGCTGTCTGGATCTCCATAGCATCCCTCTCAGGGTAGAAGTTGGAGAAGGGTCGCATCGTTCCCAGGGTTCCCCAGGACATTTCCTATTGGAGTGGCAAGGGGGCGAGAGAGAGGGGGAGACAGAGGGAGAGAAAGAGAGAGAGAGAGAGAGAGAGAGACAGAGACACAGAGAGACACAGAGAGAGAGAGATTGTTACCACATATATTCCTTGCAACACATATTGTTTTTGTAACAATAAAGCCTGTTTGAATTTGAATTTGAGAGAGATAGAATTACTGAGATGACCGAGTGTGAGAATCTACTTCAGATTTTTAACACAAACCACTAAATATTGATGCTGAAAGGACATTATGAAGACTAGAGACACTGCGTACATGCAAACTGTACAGAAGGAAACAAAATTTAACTAGGTGGCAGGAAACTGGAAAGGAATGGCATGTGTAACAAGAGAAGAAGTCAGATAATAATGGGGATGAGCACACATGCCATGACGGTGTCGGCAGAAGAGAAGCAAAGATATGACTGTTTTCATCATGCTTGAATTTAAAGAATGTCTATAGTGTTGGGGGCGGGGGGTGGGGGGTGGGGGGGGTGAAGGACGGGTTGGAGTATCAGTTATACCGATTATACAAGAGAAGACAGATATGAGGAAGGAAATAAGCTTCATGTTGGGGGATGCACGATCAATGCAAGATCATATTAATGCAAGATAGTATTCTTTGTTTGGCAGCGATTTTCTTTACATTCAAATCTTTTTTTGGAGTTCACCCTTGCATTCCAGTGCGACTTGGTGCATCGCTTGCGAGTCACTTTTCTAGATAACAGAATGCAGTGGGACAGAGGGAAGAGAGGGAGAAGCATGTCTGCTTACATACGATTTGAAGTAGTCAGGGTCCATGGCTTCTTTATTCCTGCAAGAAAGAATGTGAGCAAATAGACACAGATAGTCCACACACATGCAGAAACATGAATAACATTAACCCACATGCCCATCCACACCACCACACCCACCCACCCACACCCATCACTCCCCCCCCCCACACACACACAGACAATCTACACAGTCTAGGAATTAATTACTTAAAATTCTTTGGTGTGACTAGCTCTCACAGAGAATTTTTCTTACTTTATTCAGAATTTAAATTCAGTTTTATTCAATCAATGTGTCAACAAAACAGCAAAGGTGTGTCTACCTACAGTATAAGGGATTGTTTAACTTCCTCCCTGTTAAAACACACACACACACCTAACAGAATAACATATTTCCAATCAGCTAAGAGCAATATTTTTTTCCAAAATACTTGCAAGAATGCCAATATGTCCTACCTGTATCAGAATGCTGTGGCAGCTGCAGAAAGGTGAGGAGGTAGTGTAGTTTCTGACAATCAGCCTCGTATCTCAGTCCCACCCGTACCATGCCACACCTGCTGCAGTACACCCACTAGGCTGTCAATCACACATCTGACCAATCGGTGCTCAGTATCTTCATTATCTCCAGTTTCTGTCATTACCATTGGCTTGCAGGATTATTACGACGACCCACTTGCACAATATGTGGCATTCCAAGCAGAGGAGGAATCCAGACAGACAGGTTTGTTTACAGGTGACCCTTGCACTGAAATGACCATAAAATCTAACATTTGCGGCTAATAGGGCCAAAAAAAAAAACCTCTGTGGAATTTAAAGTAATATCAGTGAGGAATTCATATGGTTTTAATTCAGTAAAATATACATTTCCTCAAAGTATGCATAGTATTGACATTTTGAGTTCAGAATTCAGCTTTAACTACATCAAGATAAAGCAGATGCCTGATTATCAAACTCACCGAGCAACATGCCGCTCAGCCTGGGAAGTGAAGCAGGGGGCCCGACTTGGTTTCAGGATGATATACTGTTGTTCTTCCTGAGGCTGGTATGTTCATGCATGCTCCGACTGTTAAATCAAACGAGTTTTGTCTTTTTGGCTCTGAAACCTGAAAACTAAATCGTTTCAAGAGAGAGGAATAATCTGACAAAGGGGCTTTTCAGCTCAAGCATTTGTGAACGCCCGTGGTAAGATCAGATGTCCATTCAGCAGCTCTTATCCAATATATCAAGTTCAGTTTCAGACTCTGTCGCAGCGAAGTACAGCTCACATATTGTGGCACACTATGAAAAATAAAGTACAGTAACACACCATTTGTTGACAAACCAATTTCTAACAGGAAAAAAAGGCTTGTTACCTTATACCTGTGCATGACAAATCTTTTGGACAAACGTATTCCTCTTTACAGTGTTAATTTGCCTGATCCACTGTGCTGTCTGCCATCTACTTGCAGTGCACCTGCAGGGAAATATGAGAGCTGTGTGGTTACCATAAACAACATGGATCTGTGGCAAGTTTTTCTGGTCTTTGGTAGTATAGCCTAAAGGAAGAACTGTTTCATTATTCAGCTGTAAAATGCAAAGGATTCAGGATAAGTGTTATTTTGTCAAACAAGGAATTAAGTTACCAACTATTGTCTAGAAAAGTATCATATTGCTATCGACCATTTTATAAGAGCAGGCGTCACTTGTTTCAAACATTGCATATCTCGTTTTAAAATGAAAGGGTTTTTATTGTTGTGAATTCTAAATATATTATCGGCTGTTTTCCATTTTGCATATAGTATTCCCTCCTGTAGCACCTGTCAGAGTAGCACTTGTAGCTTGTTTGATGCATCTCAGAAAGACATCTATAGAAATCTATCTATAGAAATACAAAACAATTACCCTATAAGCTTGTTTAAGTAGGCACTGGACTCATGTGAACAGATGAATGGAAGCATGAATGAAAGAAAGCAGGAGTAAATAATCAAATAAAAAATGAATGGATGAATAAAATGGTCCTTAAGAGTAGTGTAAAACCAACATTGACTCAATAATATACTGTACCTTAGACATAAATGTCAGAAAATCAGGAAACAAGGGAGAAAAAAGAAAACAGGAATCCTCATTACACATGAATGAGAGCATCTCCAAAAACCCTGAATTCCTGATAAATCATGGAAAATCAGATTCCTGTGTGAATGATTCCTTAGATTATTGTGAGTTTCACACATAATTGAATAGTATTTATCATACTTTTGCAATCAATTAACCAGTTTTTTTATTTTTATATTTTTTATTCAATATTTTAAAACCACTCCCTTTTATATTACATTTCACATTATTTTTTTCAGTATCAAATAATAATATATAGATGAAGCGAGTAACATACATTTTCATGTCACAATATGTTTGATATCTATGAAAATACCTCAAGAAACAGAAATACCTTTAAAGATAATAACCTGACAGAAACTGCACACAGTGTAACAAACAGTGAATTGCACTGTACAATGCAATGTGATATTCTGCATACAAGAACTGCAACATTTCCCATCAAACATTCAGATTAAAAAAAAAAAGACATTCAAAAAAGCAAAGATTTCCATGCACAAAATACATTTGCTGCACACTACATTCCTTTGGCTTCATTCATCCACTGATCTATCTTAAATATAATGGTAGCCACATAGTGTTCACACTAGCAAAACAAGTTAAGTCATCCAGAGAAGCAATTAAACCTCCAATTGTTCCATTGTAAACAAAGTTATGTAAGCAACCGCTACAGGTGCTTCTGCCGCCAGAGAATTTGCCTTAGCCTGGAATAAAACAAATAGGGAGAATCTATTTTGAATACCCAAATTGTTGACTAATGATGCCATCCAATGAAAGTCAAAAGTGCAAGACTTGGGATAAATCCTTGACTAACCACTCCCTCAATCACTGGATACAAGTGTATGGCTTTGTACCGGTCAAATGGGTTGTACCAACTGGGCAAAGGAGGGGAAGAATGTCTGTAAACATCCAAAAGTACATCATCCAAAAATATACATGTAAAGTTGATTTGTGCTTTCCATTCTCGTCAGAAGATCCCAGTCATTGCCATCGAGTCAAGGCACAGAGAGTTTATGATTTTTTTTGCTAGTCCTTGCATGTAGAAAATCATTATTTATCGTACAGAAAGTAGAATAATTTCTTGATAGAGAGTCCAATACCACAAAACAGTCTGCTAACTGTCTTGAAGATAATCCAAGTCTGGCCAAGAGGGATGAGTTTGCTTGGTGATGAGGGGAAAATGTGAAGGGCCAGTATCACATGTCTGTGTTCTTAATCATGCAACGTCCACACTAGTTAATGTGGATCCTGGGGTTCGGAAGAAAGGGGCTTTTGGGTATAAAATTAAATTGGATTGTAAGGCAATAGCAGTAGAGGTTCCCAGAATAATAAGGAAATATTTTGGGATTATTAAGGGAAGATTGATGCGCGGTTGAGGGAAAGTTGAGGGAAGACTGATGATGTGAGGTTGTGAGGTTACAGCAGCTCCAGCTCCCACTGTTGGCTGGGCCTCTCCTCACTCTCTGGCATGATCACCACATGGTCCTTGTCATACGTTTTGCCACCTGAAGACAAGGGAAAGGATTTTGCTTTAAAAGCTCAAGGCATCATGTTCATGGCATCATGTTTATCTTGGAGAAACAAAAATGTTGACACATCCTGAACAACATTTTAAGATAACATTGCTAAAGAGATTTTAATTTTAACAGATTGAAGGCAATGAGGGCTCTGTTATCCAAACAGCACTCAACATGACCATTTTCAAATATTAGTACCTTATCTTATCAAGAATAAACAGTACTGAACAGTACCTGAAACAGTAGCGCAGTACTTCATTTGACAGCCTAAGCCCTTACTTTCTTACCACATGGAAATGGCAGATGCACTATCAATAAATGCATGTAGCAATCATGCAGAAGAGGGGGGAAATGGCCCAGTTTTTCTACTTCAAGAAAAACTCATACCTTTGACATCCAGGACCATGCCGGGGAAAGTAAGGCTGGCGATGGTGCCTCTCGTCTGGGCTGTCCAGGTCTGGATGGGCTGGCGGGTTTCTGACCACAAAACCACTTTGGCTGCTGGCTCTATGTTGCCCATCACCTGCAGGCTCATGGTTGGAGATATCTACAGCAGAAACATACAACATGACACAAGTTCAGTGATAGAGAAGGAAAAGATATTTGTGCAGAGATTTAAATGTCTACCCCACTGCAAAAAACATCCATCTTAACAAGTCATTTATTCTCATATCCAGCCTTTAAATCTTATTTTTCTTAAAACAAGAGAAAAATTCTGCCAGTGGGGTGAGATAACTGCACTTGTTTCCAATGCAGTTTCACTTGTTTCAGGAATTTTCTGATGAGTGTCATACATATAAACAAGTCAGGAAAAGGCAGATCACTGCACTACTATCAAGAAAATGACACTTGATTCTACAAAATTCTTGAAACAAGTTGATTTATATTGGAAACAAGTGAAATTATCTAATGTCATTGGCAGATTGTTTCTCTTATTTTAAGAAAATTAATGACTTGTTAAGATGGAGATTTTTTGCAGTGTGTCCAGTGAATATTTATGTTAAGTTCAATTAACTTACCTTGTTCTTGATGAGTCCATCCTGGTAGAACCAGATGTCACTAATGCCCTCCACCTGTGGCGTCACCACCACTCGCCCCGTCTTCATCTCCTCCACGCCGCCCTGGATGGACAGATAGTGGCCTCGCTGTGTGTTCTTGATGCGTAAAAATCGTCGCTTCTGCAGGAGACAAAATGCCACATGTGAGCCCAAAAAAAACATGGTGACAGGTGGGTACAGACTCACAGAACTAGGTGGTTCCTAAATCGAGATGTCCGTCCTAGGAATAAACCATGTGCGATCTGTTTTAGGGTGGCTTTACACTTTAAAATATGACAGCATTACATTGTTTCCACTGTTTTAAATTAACGATTTATAGCTTCAGTTCTTAATGCTAAAATTTAAACAATTTGAATACTTTTTAAAATATTTTTCTTAAATTAAATATTAGCCCAAAGTGACGAGTGACAAATTACTCTTTGACACTTCAACTAAAGCCCTATACACAGCCTTTTATATTGTGTTGGGTGACAAATGTTGCTACTAATGATGAGTATTTTGCCATTACAATATAAAATGTGTGCATAATGGATGTGCTGATGAAAGGGGAGATAAAAGAGGACTGGTTCACATACCTGTCTGACCGGGTACATTGAGCCAATAGTCTGTAGTGAGCTGAATTTAGGCCAGTTGGTGATTTCGATCGGTTCCAATAGGAACTGGCGCCCCCTGTAGTTACTATGTTCACATATCACCCAACTGCAGAGGCGAAAGGGAAAAATTAGAGGGCGCTTTGATGCACACAACACACACAAACATACACACCCATCCAAAATAAACAGGTTATACAGAAAAAGTCAAGTGGATAAACCTGTAGCCTCAGTAGACACAGTCATCCCTTTCCCACTGACTCAATGAATAATAAAAAATACTAACAAGGTGAGAGGCTTGCCGTTCTCCTTTTGAACCCCCCAGAAAATAACAACTTATTTCTGTCAGTCACATGTGTGTCAGTGTAAATACACCGACCAAAACGCAAACACACATAAATGGCCACACATAGTCTCCCCAAGCACATACACACACACACACACACACACAGACACACCCACACTTACCAGCCGCTGTTGACCCTGAGAGAGAGGATGTGGTTGTTGAAGCCCTCTTCAACCATGCTGAGCACCTCCATATCCGTGGTGATTTCTCTGCCCTCGTGACACTCCAGACCAAACAGAGAGATGGAGGGAATCGAGAACATCTAGACAGAGGGCGAGAGAAGAGGGCGCGAGGTGAGAAAAGATGCAGAGAGAGATGGAGAGAGAGAGAGACAGAGAGAGAGAGAGAGGGAAAACAGAACATTTTCTCTCACCATTGGCACAGCCTTGACAGAGCGGATGGTGCAGCTGGTGGGGCAGCCCATGCTGGTAAAATTGGGGTAGTCTCCTTCTGATAGGACATACACGTTCCCAGCGTACTGTTTACCCTCGTAGAGCACCCAGCTGAAATACAGAGCAATGAATTATTACGATTTTTTGTTTTTAACTGTTACTTCATGTATTGAATCACTATCAGCCAGCATCATTCAAAGCAAAGACAGTACCATTCAGTTTGCCTTTAATTTGAGTAATAGTGTGACTTTGGAATTAGGTTTAATTTAACACTGTAGTGAAAAATAGGTAATTTGCGTATAGAAGCTCTACAAAAAAGTCTTAAAGTTGCGGCTGGAGTTTTATATGTCAAAATGTTTATTTAAGTGGATAAAAAAAATGAAAATTCAAGTTAGTTAGTGCTCCATAAAACGCTCCATATGTCAAAAATCCTCGGACCACATCATTATTATGTATAGTATGTTTTGTTGTCATTCATTGTCTGTAAACCTCTCCTGCACACTCTCAACTCACTACCTTTCATTCACCCTTCCACATCACTCCCTCGCTCTCTACTCTACACCCACTTCTTCCCCTATTCCTTCTCTCTCCTGCTCCTTTGCAGTGCTGCGGTTAAAAGCCTCCTCACCTTCCCCCCACCACTCGGCAGGACTTGGCCAGAAGTTTGTCAGACACCGCTTCCTGGTTCTGGTAGCAGATGTGACACTCCCCCTGGTAGTCTGGCTCCGAGTACAACATTATCTGACATGAGGAAAGAGATAGAGAGGAACGAGAGGAAAGCGAGAGATCAGATGAATACATTTATAATGGAAGAGTAGCCCTATATAGATGTAGAAGTCCTGGATTTTTCTGCAAGCACTGCATGCAAAACTACTACTGCTACTGCTACCACTGGGGAGGTGAAGTGTCAATATTGAGATGCATAAAAGAGCATACAAATTATAATGTCATGACAAAATATTCACCTCATTCCCGGACTTTGAGCTTTCAAATGCAGCCTAAAAACAAACACAAAACCATAATGTTAGAAGATCAATACTCTGATCAAGTTAATATTTTGCTCCTGTCCTACTCTTCACAACGGTCCTCACCAGTAGGATGGGCTGGATGGAGCAGACGCGCGTGTCTTCGGAGCCCCAGTCAGCACAGTTGTTATAGAAACCCTTCTCTAGGATGTACTGGTTGCCAGAGAAATCCACATGGGAGTAGGCAATCCACCTGGAAGGAAAAGGTACAATTACCTGATCATTACAATATCTATTAACCCTCCAATTAGTCACATAACACTGGTAAATATAGTGTCTATCAACTTACGCCCCATTGAGCACGTGGATGGAGCGGGTGGTGGTTTTGTACCCAAACAGCTCCACGTCAGGTATGGCCTCCGTCACCTCGAAGGTGTTCTCCTCCTGCATCTCCTCCTGCTCCTCCTCTGGCTGCTCATACATCACCAGCAGAGGGTCTGTCAGGTCCTGCAGGGAGAAAGGTCTGGGGTCAGAAGTCAACTCACCCAAATCACACCAAGAGACTGTTTCATTCATTGTTGTTTCATTCAAGGCTGTCTCATTGTTTTTCCGTCAGCTTCCATTCACTCATTAACAGAGGTGTGACCAAGTCAACTTTGCTCAGGTCCCAAGTCAGTCTCAAGTCTTCAGGCACAAGTCTCAAGTCAAGTCCAAAGTCTAAATGTAGATTACAAGTCAGAATGAATCAAGCGTCCAGTATCAATTTAATATCTTAAAGAAAACTAAATATCTAGGACTTTTCAATGCAATATTGTTTTAATAGTATTAAAAACTTGGTAAGAGCATCATGAGTTTGATTTCTATAATCAGTTTCAACAATAAATTCAATCATTCCATACAAATTCAGAAAACAGAATTTAAATTCAAATTTCACAAGAAATAAATTCAAAAACACAAGATCTTTTGTCAAGACTTTAAAAACCTTTTAAAGTCGTCAAAGTACAAGTCAAAGTCAAGTCCCAAGTCACCAGAACCCAAGTCAAGTCTCAAGTCTTCTCTTCATGCATCAAGTCAAGCTGGAGTCTCAAGCAATTAAAATTGTAACTCGAGTCTGACTGAAGTCCAACTCATGTGACTCGTTAACAATATTCAGAGCATCAAGCTCATGTTCTAGCTTGTATGTGATGGGAGCTGCACTTTACTTTTGTTTGGATGAAGGATTTGAATACATTTGAATTATTATTAACAATTAGGAGTTGCTGTGAAGAAGTCGTTGCCACTTACTGCCCGTATGACCCTGGCAGAGCGCAGCTCGGCGTCGCAGCCGCCCCACACCCTCCAGTCATGGTACTCTCCCTCCTCCAGCAGGTACTGGTGGCCTCGGAAACCCTCCTTCTCATAACCCACCCAGCTGAGGAGACAGAGAGACGTAAAGGTTTATAAAACAAACATATTGGTATTTTCCCCCAATTTCATACTTGGCAATTGCCTATTATTGACTTAATGACATTATTCATGAATTTATGACGGGGTGTATGAAACATTCCTTAAAAACAAAGTTAGAAAATAAAATTTGAATTAAACTCATGCAATGATATCAGTTAACCTGGCACTCCTGTTTTATGTATTCAAAAAAGATCATTCGATAGGGTCAAATGAAACTGCTTACACATAGAGGAATGGCCTGTTATGCAATATAATTCTGCAGTAGTAATTTATTGGAGTGAGTATTGCCAGTGTTTGTAACCCTTGAACTTTGAAATAACACACTCACACTCCTCCCAGTACTTTGAGGGAGCCAACGCTGTACATGAAGGCTGTCTGCTGCCTGTCGGTTCTGGTCATGAAGTCCCTCATGTTAGCGTTGACGGTCCTCGATTTCCCAGTGAAGTACGGCTTGTCATAGATCACCATCTTGAAACACATGAGTGTAATTTACAATCAGTGTGACTTAGTCCGTCAAAGCACTGCAGCTGGAGTATCAATTTGACAATCTTAATAACAGTGGTAACATTGTTTAGGAGCAATGATGTATTAGTAGTAGTAGTAGTAGTAGTACTTTGTTACCTTTGGATCATTTGGACTTTCCACTCTTGGTTCACCCTATAATATAAAAAAACAAAATAAAACTAAATTGACTTACTGCAAACAACTCATTGGTTATACTTTCATACAAGATTATTCTGACATCAGGAGAGGGGCTTGTTAATAACTATTTGTAACAGCAAAGAGGGACTCTTACTATTTTGAGGGGGTGCACTGATGCCACGTAGGGCTGCTCCACTCCCCAGGCTGCGGGGTTGGTGTACCCCCCCACCTCCAACACACGTGGTACGCCCTGGAAGAAGGGCTGAGCGTACACCAGCCATCTGAAGAGTAGGGAAGATAACAAACACAATGAGACAAACGGATCCGCCTGAGATCCCACATGATCAACAATCTGTTTCCAAAACACGAACACTATTAAGGGTCTACAACCAATAAAAGTGACTAGTTTGACTTCTAAGAAATTTTAGCCCAATGGTACTACGTACTGGACAAAAATATTTTCTTTTACAATCTATTTTGATTTCTACTCTGATTTCTAACTCACAGTCCAGCGTTAATGATGATGGAGTTGGCTTTGATGGGGAAGCCAAAGATCCTGGCGTCATCAGACGTGTCTCTGAAGATGACCTTCTTCCCCTCAGCGTTCTCCTCTGGGAACAGGCTGATTTCTGGGACGCTGTAGTCCTGGGAGAGGAGAGAGAACATCCTTTAATATCGAGCAATGGAGAAGACAACAGGCTGCAATGCTGCAGTCCTGAGGGAGTTCAGAGAAAAACATCAAGTAGCCATCTAGTAGCCTTTGTGGAAGTTTTACTGAATGCAACAACACCCTCTTTATCTTTAAAGCTACAGTGGTGGCCATTGTAAAAGTCTCACCACACATTAATACTGTAGACTTTTGTCAGAGAAATGTTGTACTACATCATCATTTTTAGGACTTGAGAGACACTCCATCAGCAAGCTTGTAAAAACTACAATGGCTAAACCAATATCTAAATGGAGAAAAAAAAAACAGATTTGAAGGAGCCACTGAGGCAAAGAGGGACAGAAAGTAGTTAAGAAAGGCTGGAAAAAAAAATGTTCAGGAAGTATTTGGGAAATATACACAACAAGCACTTATTAAATGCAAGTTGGGCAAACTCAATAAAGCACACCCTAAGTGCTTAAAATATTTTTTGCACTCATCAAGTTAAATGTTCAGGCATTGTATATCTTGAAATACCTTCAGATCAACAGGTGTTCACTTGTGTTATTTTTTGACACTAGATGGTGCTACACAGTAACAGATCAGTGACACCACCAAGCTATATACTACGTATATTCTATATGCTAAATACTGAATTTGTGAGAATTATTAAGGCTTTTTAATAGCATCTGATAAAGAGAGAGATATCAGATGCTATTAGAACTGGCATCTCTCTTGATAACAATGTTAAGGAGATGAAAAACACTTCAAGTTCTGTTGTATTTTGACATAATTTGACACAGATTTGAACTGCAGGCGTGAAGGCAGACACTGAATGCTGATTTACCTGCTGCTCCCATGTTATTACAGTGTACTCTCATGTCAGTTCAGCACTGCAGACTTAATTAGTACCTGCTACCAACTGCTAGCGGCACTGTTTCATTTTCAACAACTCCACCAAGAACAACAGTGCATGCTGGCTCCGTCTCTCACCCTGACGGCTCTGCGGATAGATCCAATGATGAACCTCCTGGCCGGCTTGGTCTCCTCTGTTTGCCCATCGCTTTTTTCTCCGTTCTGCTCACTGTTCTGACCGGCTGTGCCATTCTCCTTCTGTCCGTTCTGCAGCTGCTGCTCCTCCTCCTCTTCCGGAGGGTTGAAGGGGCAGGTGAGCTCGATGTCTCCCTCGTCCAGGGCGACCTTCTCCCCTTTGAAGTTGGGTTTCTCGTACAGCACCCATCTGGAGAGGGGAAGAGGGCAATGGCATGGGAAAACAACCATGGAGAAGTTAAAACCTCTGTATATACGCATACATCTCTCAATTCTTCTGTGCATGGATGTGTCTAGTTTTCAGAAAATATATACACTACCAGTCAAAAGTTTGGGCACACACACATTTTTCTTTATTTTTACTATTTTACACATTTTAGAATAATAGTAAATACATCAAAACTATGAAATAACACAAATGAATGACATGGTATATACTGTTTCACAACTAGTAAAACAATGGAGACTTCAGAGACCCAGTTATGTAAATATTTTATTCTGTATGGCATCGCCTCATCATTATTCTGTCAACACAGCGTTTGCAAATGGAGAACAAATGGGCCTATTATAACTCCCCTCACTGTTGCCCTTGTTCGATCTGTAATTTGACACAGTTGGTGGTGTGCTACTAAATCAAAGCTTCCCGCTTAATCATTATTCAGAGAATTCTACTGTATCACTGCTCCCATGGGAAAGGAGAGGAGAGGAGAGGAGAGGAGAGGAGAGAAGAGGAGAGGAAAGGAAAGGAAAGGAAAGAAAGGATGACAGTGCAATGTTTTCAGCTTGATCGCCATGTAATTTAAAGTTTATCCAATGGTGTTGGAAAGGATTTCATCAACCAAAGTGTCAGTTTTGAACCCATAGAGGAGCATGTAATCCTTCAGTTGGAGTTAAAACATGAAAATCACAAAAACTGGAGTTACAACGTTTTTACATGACAACAGCGACACACTGAAGACTTTTAAACTGCTAATTGCCAAACACTATGCCCGAATATATGGACTAATCTCCTTCAACTGTTTGAAGCCGGTTTGACAAAAAGCTTCTTGTAAACGCCACACAGTGTTCTCATGCATGTAGCTTTAGCCAAGCACTACTATACAGTTGTTGTGCTGCATGGCCTTAGATAATCTCTTAATAAATTAATCTAGAAGTCACAAGTCAGAGGCTAAAGGGACACAAATGCTACATACTTAAAACTCTTTAGCTACGGCATTATCTGTAATGTGGGTAGTGGTGCAGTATGTGTCGGGTGAGTTCACTGTATAATTATGCTGATTATAAGAAGTCATGCAAGGATTAGCCTGGTCTCAGTACAGGTCAGGGCAGTACAGGAATCAGGGTTGGGTTCACATTGCGTGGGCTACGGTGGCTGACAGATGGCACAGTGGCACAGGATAAAATATTCCATATCAGAGGGAGGTGTGTGTGTGTGCGTGTGTGTGTGTTTGCGTTAACTATTGACAATATTTGCAGGTTCACCGTACCTGAACATCACTTTGTTTTGATACTGCAGAACTAAAGAGATGCATCCGGAGAGAGCGATTCATTTTCAGAAGCGAGCGTCTAATTCCACGTCTCAGAGAACGTCATAAGGTTAGCATTTCAAGATAAACAAGGTGCGGAGGTGGTATCATACCGACTCAGAAAGCCTCCTCTGCTTTAGTCTAATGCCAAATATGTGGCAGTGGCATGAGGAAAACACAAACTGCATCTGTGGTGTTTGTCTACTGCTGGGAGCAGTGAAAGGCAAAGTGAGAATATGAGCAGCTCCAATAAATTGCTGTTAAGATCTTAACTGACAAACACATTATTCCAGAGAATGGTCTTCAAGTTTGAACCTGGCTGCTGTTTGTGTGTGTGTGTGTGTGTGTGTGTGTGTGTGCGCACGCATCAATAGTTCTCTTGTATGTTTTGGTGCAGTGGTAATTCCGGTTCTAATTGGTTCTAGAGCATGTTGCTATGTAAAAGCTTATTTGGATATGTTGCTATGATAAAAGCAACTCACTGTAGACACTGACTCCATACCTGGTTGTTTTTACTAAATGTACATAGAAATTTAAATTTTATATATGTCTCTTTCTCTTTTAAATACATTTTACTTATTGTGAACAAACGTAGGTAAACATTGTATGTGTGTGTGTGTGTGTGTGTGTGTGTGCAGTTTAACCACTCACCCTCCCCTGACCACTCTGATGGAGATGGTCTCCTGCAGCTGCCAGGGCGTGGCGTCGATGACATCACTGCGCACCTCGATCCTCTGGCCGCACATCCCCTGCCGGTCGAAGATGTACATCTAGACAAGAGGTGGACAGACACGATAATGGATAGTAACAGTCGGGAATTCGGTGTCTTGCTCAAGGACACTTCAGTAGGGCGGGTGCTTGCCAAGTCACAGTGCAGAAAGTAAAGTAAATGCTAGAACTATGAAGCTGCATGATAGATGAATAGATCGATTTTTTGGGTGGACCTGAATCTGACCTGAAACTCTGCAGGGGAAGACGAAGACATTTGAATTGTCAAGGTATCAATATGGGGATTAGAGTCGACTCTCATATTAAAAGCTATTTGCTTGGGCCGTGGGAATGACAGGATGGCAGACAAGATACGGTTACATTAATGACAATGAAGGTTTAATGGAGGCAAGAATTGAACCTGTTCTGCAGAGAAAAAGTATTTCATAATGGGCAAGAGGATTATGTACATATAGCAGGCAACCAATATCATTCCAGTGACATTGGGAAACTTGTTTCATATCCAACCATGAATCTCAAATTTCATGCAAATCTCCCTGAGACATCTGATACATGAAATACACAAAGTACAAAGTTACAGTATGTACAGCAGTAGGGTTGCAGCTCGGCACTCTGTCTGACCTAAATGTCAACTCAACCTCTAAGACAGTTCTTGTCAGTAACGTCAGAATTTGAGTACATGTTCTGAACAAAGCCAGTTTATGTCTACAGCCATGTTAAAACAGTCAGTTCAGGTGTGAGGCCCTGAAGCGTGGAATAGTACTCGGAGAGAAGCTGAACCTAAATGTCAACTCCACCTCTAGGAAGCAGGAAGACTACCGCAGGAGATTCACGTCCCTTTGGTTGCATGCAGGAACAGGCTTGACATTTAACGTTAATAACCTGACCATCTTAGCACAGGCAAAGACAACAGGTATGCAGTGTAACAGCATCAATCACACGCTGAAATTCCTAAGTAATCGTTTGGGAGTTTTTGATTATTTGGTGAAGAAAAAATGGTTTGGCACGACATGACAGCAGCTCCTGCCAAAAGTGACAAGGTTATGATAACCAGTATTTAAGGTAGACACAGTTAACCAAAGCAGTGACACAGTACAGTGAACGTCTTGCATTATTTTGGTTGGTGGGATGTCTTAAAAGGCACAGCCGCCTCTGTATTCTGTGAACAGAGGTGTGGCAGAGCGATGCCAGATGAGACTTGAGGCCGTGGGCTCGGATGAACGCGCAAAATATGAAGCTGAACCAGAACGGCCCAGAACAAAGATAACAAAGACGACAAGACAGCTCTTTGATAGCAAGCAACCACCTTTACAATTTGCTCATATAAAACAGATCCTCAGTTCTGATTGGCTGACAGAGTTAATTTAGAGTTCTAATGTGCTGACTGAAAATCACCACTCATATCGGTACTAGAACTATATTGCTTGGCAGAAGATTAACATTTCATTATAATAATTATTTAGTCATTATTGATAGAAAATAAAAGATTTATTGAACATTTGCTTTATTTACTAAAACTGTGTGTTGCTTGCATAGGCAAAAAAATTCATTTTAAGCCTTTAGTATTGCCATTTTTAGGTTATAGGTGCCAGAGGAATGTGTGAAAGTTAATCCAAATGAAAAAAACAGCTGATGGTAAGAAATCTCAATAAAAGTGTTCAAATCCCATGTTCCCAATGTTCTCCTTTCCTCTCTCCAGCCAAGTGTTATCTCTTTACTCTCTAAATGAGTGTGCTCTCTCTGTTGCCAATCACCATTACTTGGAAATGTGCTTATCCATCTAGCTATTGTTACAGCAAATTCCACAGTAATACAGCCTATTGCTGCGATTTTACTTAGTTCCTCCTTGCCTGGCTGAAGGCAAGATAATCAGTGAAATCAGCTGCTGTGGTGTTTGGTTGGAATGAAAACTTTCATCATCAATCAGATGACTTTCAATAGCACATTGTTGAAGACCACTGTCCTAATGGATAGTGTGTTTTGGTTGGAGACTCACCTTTCCAGGTCGAGGGTTGAGTTTTCCATGTTCCTTCTCCTTAGTGAGCTATAGACAAAGAGAGGAAAATATATATATTTTAGCAAACTTGTGATATATACAGTATATGACAGTGTATTTTCCTGTTGTTTGAAAAGTCAAGACACAGAGCAAAACGTTGGATAGAATTTTGTTTTTTATCCCTGTTTGTAATCCTGTCTGTTTTCTTACATTTTATTACTTAATCCTCACGTCTGGTTTCATTTGTCTTTTAAGCCTTATTTTTTTTTATCCCAGTTTGTAACCCTGTCTGTGTCCTTATATTCTTATTTTACTTTATTTTATTTTATTTTTTTTAATCTTAAATTTACTTCAGGTCTGGTTTCATTTTTAATCTCTTTTAATCTCTTCTGTTCTACTCAACGTACTTATTTATCTTAACTGTTTGGAACTTTGCACTTTGTAACAGTTATTTTGAAAAGTGCTATATAAATGAAGTTTATTATTATTATTATTATAATTAGATGAAGGGATTAAATATTATCATTACCACAGTCCATGCAAAACATAAATCACAACCAATTCCAGCTTATCATGTAAGACCCCACATGTCGCATTTACAGAGCGCCATTTACTTCTCACTGAGGAAAGTGTGATCGCAGACTAAGGAGGATCACAGACCAAAGCGATTGTAATAATGCCACAACATGGATCAAATGGCTCAACAGTGACTTACAGTACAAAGGTGTTTCACCACGTTTCCACCTGCTGAATTTACACATGCCAGACAGTCCGAACATTGCTTATATTCATGCCAGCCTGCTCAACAGGTTGGGAGGAGAGAGGGAGAGAGAGGGCTTCCATTCTGACAGACAAACCACCTCATTGACAGGTGGGAAATTATTCTTCCCCTGCACTTGCTCAACCTGATGCATTTCAGTAACACCCCACACCTGCCTGATGAGAACACCAACATGAGTTTAACTGAGGGCTACTGCAAAAATAAGTCTTTTTTTTTGGTGTTTCAGGAAGATCGCGTCTTTTGTTGTCTTGGTTTGAAAACTGTCCAATACAACTAAGTAACTAATGAATGAACTCACCGTTTTTGACATTCCTCTGCCTAACCCATGTGTGTGTGGGAGTGTGTGTGTGTGTGTGGTATGTTGTTGGAATTTTAGAATGTTTACTTGTGTGACTTGGAATGTGGAAGCAGGCTAGCACCATATGACCTGTATACTGATTTACCTGAGAGAATGGTGTGTGTGCTTCTGTGTGTCTGTATGTGTGTGTGTGTGTGTCTTTTGTCTCAGGTATCAGTTGGCCTCTACTCTCCGGGAGCTTACTAGGAAACAGGCTATCTTCTGGATCACATTACGTTACAAACCAAAAAAAGGACCAGCCACAGCATCTATTATTTCAGAAGTCCTCATCAGTATCTGCTCCTTCCCCATTTAATTTGAAAAAGTTATTTTCTAAATTAGCCAATTGTGACTTACTGTACTTACAAAAATAATGTGCCTTGCCATTACAATCCAACATTTACTACAATACTATTTTTGAGAGACAATAACCGATCTCATCCACATGAAACCATTTTAGACATGATAGCAGCTTGACCTTTCTAAATTGCAACAGAACACCTTTTCACATGTTCAGTGAAAGCGAGCTGAGGGGTTGAATAGTCCTCCGGTGCCTTTTAGCCATTGACCTAGTAAATATAAAAGAGTCCTTCATCTTTGGCTCACAGGAATACCATGATGGTTCAAAAGCCCGGTTTCCACTACAGGGCCAAATAGAAATAGTCGGGCCTCGCCTGTTTAATACCTGTCAATTTCCTGAAATTCTTTCTGCATTTTGAGACATGAAGATTTAACATTTAGTAGGGATATAGGCCTCTATTGTCACATAAACAAGCAGTGGTTACAATTTTGAGTTGCTATGACAAAAGTGATTGCTTTACCAAAGCAAAGAGGATAAGGGTAAAAACTGCCAAACTGATTTACTAAAACAATTCACTAAATTTCAAAGTCTATTCTTGTGCTGGTAATCTTGAGGATTGCTGCAGCACATGAGATCCCACACCACATAACCAGCCAGAACCAAAAGTGAATGTAATATGCCAATTATGATTAATAAGCATTGTTTTGATCTTGCGCCTTCTCATTTTGATTTGGCTCGTCTTTACTTCCTTCTGCAGCCATGGTGATACTGTTTACTGTCTACTAAACAACAATCTTATAGGACATACTAATGCATTGCATAATCAACGTCGACCCAAAGTCAACATTCACATGCCTTTAACATTCCTTTAGCATAACAAAGCAGCATGTATGTAGTTTTTTTTTTGGGTGGAAAAACCTGATTCGAACCGCTGAGAGACAGACGCTGTGACAATAGGAGTCTGGTATCATAACCTGTTTGATTGCGACACAAGAGTCTCGCTCATTTGTCCTCAGCACTCTGGTGAAACACTGACTGCTGAAATTGCAAAGATATTAGGGGAAAGATCTAATTAATGAACACCGTAAGTGAAGTCAAAGTTCAAAATAAGGACTGGAAAGCAGCAGACATTTTTAAAACAGAAAAAGAGAGTGCAAATATAGTTGGTACACTAATGTTTAAGTCTGAGATTATGAGGTGTAAATATTATAACCGAGTAGCAAAACATTAGCAAATAACTGCACATTTGTCAGTTGTGATGTTATTGTTTCCCCCAAAATACAAGGACAGAAAATGAAAGATACACAAATATTTCAAGAGCACAGGTTTCACAAGATACGCCTCAGTGCTCCATGGTAACGATTTAATATTGAGCGAAGTATTAAGCTGAGTTAAATGCTGATTTAATCAATACTGTGAATTCATAACAACATATCAAAACAGACAAAGGCTTTTCAGGTGAGTTCAGCACCTGTTGAGGAGGCTGAACTGACTGACTGTCTATTGTTCAGGAATGCTCCATTTACATTTCCCCCTTGAGACCGATTCACTTAATCCTTTAACACAACACACTTAAACCACATTACAGAGAAGCCAGCTCAAAGAAGGACTTCACAACACTTTTGGTACGCTCATTCCAGAGCCTTCTTGGTACAAACGATCGTTTAAGACTTTCTGTTGACATTCTTGGTAGAGCGAACCTGTTACTGAAGCTGCTCCTGCACTGCACAAAAGAGCTGATGAAGAGGATGTGAGGTATTTTTGTTTAGGTATGTTTTAGGTAGTACTTATTCTAGGTATGTACTATTTGCCTGACTTCTTACTAATCACAGTTTCTTGCATCATGTGCTGTGCAGACTGATCTGTCCACCTCTATCCTTCACTGCAGAAGCCCAGGTGAGCTTGTTTTTTTTTTTTTATTCACCCTCTCCACCTCTCACTTGCATTATTCTCTCTTGTACTGTATGGCCACCATTCCTTTTCCATCCTACAGCCTCCTAACTCTATCATTCCCTGATATATAATATGAATCGGTCTCTGCCTGTTTGTTCGTCTGTCCATCACACGAAATATCTCAGGCATCACTGATCGGAGTTCGACAGAAGTTGGGGAAATGACGCATCTCACCACTGCATTCTGTCATGTGCTACAATTATAGGTCAAAACAAGGTGATATGTGTTAATGATTGGCCCAGAGGGAGACTGCATCATTCGTGGGGGATGTTTACTGTTGCCTTGTTTCCCTATAAAAACATAAAATTAACACACACACACACACACACACACACACACACACACACACACACACACACACACACACACACACACACACACACACACACACACACACACAGACACTTCTCCCTTCCGCTCCCTTCCCTCCCAGCAGCAGCCTGGGCGCAATGGCTCCTTTCCCATAAAATGAGTTACCGCAGGCAGGGAACGTGCAGTTTCAGCAAATCACATATCCAGAGTGTGCATGGACATGTGAGACATATGGGAGACAAACAGAACGGAGCAAATCAAAAGTCAGAGGAGAAGGGAAGAGCCAATCGCTTTCTCATCACCTCTTTACCCTTCCACCTCCGCGCTTCTCCCTGTCGACTCCTTTTCATCAGAATATCAAGCGCACAAGGGGAGAAACGCCAGGGTGAACACAAAAGACGAGGTGTGGCTCTGTCTCTGCAGGACTAGACAGATAGCTGGGATGGGTGGGGAGTCTTATAAAGACTTATAAAATAACAAAGCAGAGAGAAGGAGAAAGTGTTCTGCCAGGATTAATAGATTGAGAGGCCTAACTCCCGGCAGCTTCATTTGTGGTTTAAATACATGGGGGGAGACTGTAGCATGTTGCTTAATAGTTCGTGGAAAAGAAGATGTACAGCAAAAAAAAAAGAAAAGAAAAAAAGCTGTCCTAACCGGCTAACTGGGTGTTAAGAGTTCCCTGAAACTTGTATTGAAACAACTAGAATGTGTGTGTGTGTGTGTCTATGTTACCATTTTCTCTCTCTTTCTCTCTCTCCATAGTTTCTTGTTTCTACAGATGCCGTCTTGCTCTCTTTTCTCACTTCTCAGTTGACAGAAGCAAAGCAGGATGAAGCTATAAAATGCATCCCTGGTAACACCCATGTGATAATGGGCCACTTAGCACACTGCTCACTGATAACAGGCCAATTCACTGCCTGGGTGCCTTGGCACAGCACTGTAGTTTATACAGCTACAGTGTAAAGCAATTCTATAGACAGCGTGGTTTGCAACTGTTTTATTTGATAATTGACCTTTTCACTGTTCTGATACTTTCGCATTAGCATATAGCTCAGAAATGTAGTATATAAAGGTCTTCTATACAACATACAATTCTATAACACTACTGTCAACATTACTATTATGACTTTTAGTACTTTTCACTTCATTTTCCAGGGGATTTGACATCCAGGTCAAAGGGGCTAGTGTCTAGGTGACTACCTGTGATCAGTTAGTTAAAGTTAAAGCAGGAAGCTGTTTCTGTAGAATACCAGCAGGTTGCTACCTGACAGAAATGATCACAGTCATTTTCTAGACAGACAGGACCATTTTAAACTCCCCCAGTCTGAAAAAAGAAGAGCTTGGGCTACTGTAGTAATATCTCCATCCCTGATCATGGCAGCAGTAGCCGGATCTCCAGCGGGCCAAGCCCATGCTGAGGTCAGTAACAGTCTCAGTGGCAGAGTCAGTAATATGAGCCCCGGTCACGCTGTGTGCTGTGGCCTGAAAGGAGGAGCTGTCGGAGCCACTGGATATCTATCAGACTACCACACCACCAAAGGGAAACAGGAGGAGACTGTTGAGACTTGAACAAACAGCCTGTGTACACATTTGTACCAAAACTACACAAGACGGCAGCAGACTAATAACTAGTTACACTGCCGGAATCCAGTTGACACTCCTTTTCTATTTGCATGGACAGAATAAAACCATCTGCTGTGGTACGCTGTGCAAAAAATTAGCCGATGATATATGGTTGAGGACAGCATCATTACAAGCGGAATGTAGAGATCTGGTTTTGCTGCGTGTCATATCTCCTCCACCCATCTCCCCTCAGGGATGAGTCCTGGAGTTGCTGAGTCTCTAAACGACTGCTGGCGGAACCGCACTGACAAGCTATAAAGGCTGAGTTTGAAATCATTAAAAAAATTCTCTATGGTGTTGTCGCTGGGGCGTGAAAAAGGAAGAGCCGAGCGAGTTTTTGTTGTAAAGTGTCAGTGTGATCCAGACCCTGCAGGTGTACATGTGTATATGTGTGTGTGTGTGTGTGTGTGTGTGCGTGTGTGTGAGAGACAGAGGGTGTGTTCCCCATGTGTGCACGTGTGAGTAGATGTTCTGCTGCTTGCCAATGAAAATCATTTTGAGGCATGTCCTAATCAGTCAGGCCCATCACATGCACACATGAATGCGTTCATGTAAAAACAAGTACATTATGTGTGTGAGCAAAACTCAGAAAGCACACCCATTTGCCATGTAATTCTGTGTTACTGGGTGTCATTTTTGTAATTTGTGCTGACAGTACTGTAAGGTGATTTGAATCAAAAGGCCACCCAAATGTCATATGTTATGCTAAGTTGCACCGACACCAACCAAAGCCACACGAAGAGTTTTTCTGTGTCTAAAGCAAAGCACATATGAAGTCATCTTTCTCTCCTACTGTAAGCTGAGCTGTTATTTGTCTTGTTTACAACAGTAAGAATGGGTCTGAGAGCGAGGGGTAAGAGCTGCCAAAATAATAAGAAAACATGGACACTGTATACAGGTCGATGCAACATATATGTGGAGGAATCTATTGTATGTTGTCACCATGGACCCAGCTACCATTTCAAGCCTCACACGCCCTCCCACTGAATGCAAACTTTTGTGGATCTTGTACAGAAACACCTAGAAAATCCAGAAACTCCAAATAAAAATAGATTTCATTTTTTCTCATATTCCATATTCATGTCCAGTGCAAAGAATACTACTACTTTATTTTAAGGTATTTTGCAGTCTTCCACTCACCTTTGCCTTGGGCCCCAGAAAAATGCATTAATCATACACTGTGTGGATTTTTCTTTCCTTATCTGAGGCCTGTTCCTAGATTAGTTACTTCTAAAACCTCATCACAAAAAGGTAGAACCTTACAGCTTCATGTATAAATCAGTAAATCCCCTGATTTCAAACAACGCCCTACTATCATGCAACTTAATCTGATAAGGTCATTTATTGCCTGGAGTGCTTTAAGCTATTGCTGCACACTAAATTGTGAAGGAATGGAATGTTATTTTTATGTTCACCTTAAAATACCATGTACAATCAATGAAATACTGACTACTGTGATACTTACGTAAGCATCAGGGAAGGCTCGGTATTTGGGCACTAAAGCCTTCTCAGGCTCAGGTTCTTGGATCTGGAAGTGCGACCCTCCATGGACACTGTTGAAGAGTGGAGACTGCGGGACGCCCAGGCTGCACTCGCTACTGAAGCTCCTCTGCAGAACATGAGTGCCCACTGCCCCAGTGCCTGCACCCATCCCCATCCCCATCCCCATCCCCTGTGTCTGGCCAAACATAGACAAGTCTGGGGTGAAGATGGGCCTGTGGAGCTCTATGGAGCCGGTGGGGCTGAGGAGGTGGGTGGGACTGTTGCTGGAGGGGGGCGAGTTGATGCTTAGCTGTAAAGGCCTGCTCATACGAGCGTTAGGATCTTCAGCCCCAGTCAAGGAGCCTGAAGTGGGGGATGAGGAGTTTAATAGGAAGGAGAAGCGCTCGTAGCGGGACGCCGCCGGGTCTGTTCCAATGTTTTGTCCCACGCTCACGCGGTCGCGTGAAGGGCCCAACTCTGGTAGCGAGCCAGTGCGGAAGAGCGAGCGCTGTGCCAGGGGGTTTGCCTTGCCATTTTCCAGGGTCTGATCTATGGATGCTGGCCTGTAGCTGGAAAAGAGGACACTGTTGTCCAGGCGAGAGCCAGTAGAAGACTGAAGTAGTCCATTTCCATTAGACAATGGGGATGTTAAGTCTTCAGGAGAAGAGTCAAATGGTTTTCTTATTACAATACTACTGGAAGCAGTTGCTCTCAGAGGCATGTTCAGGCCTCTGTCCCCAGGCTGCTCCTGCAGGTGCAAGGAAACATGCAGTAAGAATAGACATACTTAAAAAAACAATGAAACTTACACAATAATGCTTCCTTTGTTTTCTAGGTCCTGAGCCTATGTATAGAACGGTTTTCTGTTCCATGCATTAGGGTACATAAAAACATTTTGCTGTTGTCTTGTGAAAACCTTCTAACTCCAATTTTTCACTTCATCTGAAAGAATACATGGTCTTCTATGGGTGAGAACATTCTCTGACCTCTTGGGCTTATGAAACCCTTTCAAAACCCATTGGATAAATTCAAAAATACATTGCCATCAAACTAAAAACAAGGCCGCTTTTCTTAGTTTCTGAAAAGTTAACATTTTATAGATGACTTAGGATGGCTTATTGAATCTGAGTCTAAATGTGCTGTACCTGCTTCATCATATCCAGCGGTGAACGCATTTCTTTGGGGGTACACCACTTGAGCCCCAGGTCAGCAGGCAGAGTGTAGAGTCCGTTGGGAGCCTCAGCCGGGGCTCCTGGCGCTGGTGGAGACTTTGTCGGACTGGTGAGGGAGGTGGGGAGGTTGGAGATGGTCGGGCTGGGAGCATCCTCAACAATTGGCGGCAGGGCAGACATAAGGCCTTGGGGAGGCCCACGCAAGCTCCTCACTCTCTGGGTGGGTCCCATGCTCTTCAGGGTATCCACCAGGCTCTCCATGTCACATTGGTAGGGGGAGCCTGTGTCTGGGGAGATGGGGGAGGAGGAGGGGGTTGTGGGGTCGGCGACCAGCTCCACGCGTGTGGCCTTGAACACTCCAGAAAAAGAGGAGGAATCGTCTTCTTTGCGGCTGCCGTCGTTGTCGTCGCGGCTGGTTTGATGTGCCGAGAAGCCAGACACCGGGAGCTGCTGTGAGTCCCAGCCTGACTGTATCTTCTCTGGCTCTGCCTCTCTCTGCCTCTGTCCCTCTCTCTCACCTGCAGGTGCAGCAAGCTCCTCCCGCTCCCCGACGCTCCTCCTCCACTCATCTTCTCTTCTCGCTGGCTCGCTCTCACGGCTCAGATAAACTCCGGTCCTGTCACTCAGCCTGTTTCCAAGAGAACTGTGTGTCTCTAGGGAGTGGGAGGAGGAAGGGGAGGCGGCGAGGTGTCGTGTGTACACTGTAGCCTCAGGGAGAGCAGAGGAGGTCAAGTGGGAGGTGCCGGAGTCGGTGTTAAACACTTTGGAATTCAGAGAGTCAGAAAGAGAGGACTGCTCTGTTAGGTCTGGTTTATACTGAGAAACTGCCTCGAATCGGTTTCTCCATGTATATTCGGGTGTGGCAGAGCCTTGATCTGTTCCATTGGACTCAGTTGCAGTAGTGCTCGGTCTTCTGAAGTCCACTGTATCTTGACTGAGATCAGTGGTATCAGTCTCAGTGACCAGAGACACTTTACGGAAACGTTGTTTGGATTCATCATTGCCCTCGTGAGGGGGAGAGGAGGGTTTTATGGAGAGGGTGGTGCTTAGGGTGCTGTAGCCTGAATTCATCTCGTCAGCTGATCCCAGGTCAGCTTTAGTCTGTTGAATCTCTGAAGCAAAGACTTCTAGAGCTGGTCTGGGGACACCTGAAGCCTTCAGGGACCTTGAGAGATATAGAGAAAAAGAGGGATATACAAATATGACAAAAACAGACGAGAGAAATACAGGGAGAGACAGAGAGTGACACATAAAATTTAATGATTGTAATTGACCCACAGAGTGCAGGAAGTGCATTTAAAGCAGTTCTGCCAGGGTGTGGTGATCATGTAATGCTAACAATGCAAATTATACAGGGCAACTTTGAGTATCTTGCCTTGTGTGCAATGTCAAAGAATGTTTACAGAGGCCTCATACAACAGCTATTTGAGTAATTCACTGGCTGTGTCTCTGATGATTTGGTGACAATGTTTAAAAAACTTTTACTGGCTAAACATTTGATGACAATATGGTGATGATGTTAGGAAGGTTTTACCATATAAGAATTATAAAGTTCTTGTAGAAAGTGGATAGAGTGAGAATAATACATTAAAGAATTCAACTGAAGGAAATGAACACCGCTGGGAGGAATAAGTGAACATAATTGCTGTCAGCTGACAACTCAAGGTTACTCTAAGTCAACACGTCTCCATTTGTAATGACTGTACAAAGCCCAACTCTTTACTGTACCTTGCATTTGTTTGTGCAAGTCTCACTCAACACACACTTGCCCAGCGGAGCTACCCATACTTACAATGTAAGCACACATAGCACAGTGGCATCAGATAAGAGCATCCACAAAGGCAACTGCTATATGCGTGTGTGAGTATATGTGTGTGTGTGTGTCTGTGTGCATAGTGTTAGCCCTGCTTACAAAGTCTTCTTCACTTTGTACCCAAATGTGCACTGAATTGAATGTCTAAGTAAGCGTGCATAAGAGAAGTAGTCATTTTAAATCTATTCTCCATCCGTGAGTCATTCAACCTTTAACAGTTAATTGGGATCATGCCTTGTGCACAGGAGGAGAGGTTTCGGGTAGGTAGGCATAAAATTAGGAGCTCTACCTACCGATCTGGTGAAGAGCCCTGACTTGTTCTCATGAAACGTGTGGGTGGCTTCCAGTAGATGGTGAAAAGGTTAAGAAATTGAACAAAGAAAGTATATTATGACTCACTGAGATTAGACCCCTGGGACTGTTTGTCATAGCAGGTGTTATCACTTTGTCACCCATTACAGTTTCATAGAGGTTTATAAGCTTAATGTCAGGGTGGATTCTTCAAAAGGTCACAACTGCATAATTACTTTAGTGAACTACTTGAGTACCATCCCTTCTGCTGCTATTAAATAGCAACAATACCTGAGATGGCACTGTCTGCCAGGATTACAGACAGTGGCGGTGATGCAATAGGTACAAGGCGTATCCTCGGTGGGTATTATAGCCTTCACACAATAGATCCCAACAGGTGTACTGACCTCAAAGTTTTCTTCAAAGTAGTAGACATTAATGAGAATAGAAAACAGCAGAAAATAGCAAAGCTTGCAAACAGCTTCCACCTTACCACAAGAGTCGGCATATAACAAACAATGAAGCACAGCTAGCCGAGCTTCATGGGAATTTATCAACACAGTTGGAACGTGACTTTGATCTGATTTGACTGGAATAAGATCATAATGAAATGGTAGATGACTTGCAGTTTTTGTTTTGTTCTTCCTGCACTGCACTGACAATTCTGAATCTGTGTTCAGAAGACCTTTGGGGTAATTCAGTGAGATTGAATTTATATTTTGCTTTGACAAACATGGACCCCAAACCCTGCTACAATATAATACAGTAGATTTCCGAGAACATTCAAGACAAACAGTGATGAAGAAAATAACCAAAAAATCCTTTAATTTTAACCTGGTTTAATTGAGATTCTGATTCACTTGTTTTTTAGAGATACTGATTGTCTTGTACAGTAAATTTAGCCGTGCTGTCATGCTGAGAGCTACCAAAATGTTCACTTACCAGGTTCAATTTCCCTACTGACTTACATAGTCAAATCGGACAGGAAAAACTCACTGAATTTGCACCCTACAGTATGTATGTTTGCACTGACTGTAGTGATGGGAGGGTGGTGAGTGTCATCTGTAAGTGATCCCCATATTCCACACTGTGCTTGAATATTCTGGAGTAGCACTCCCTCTGCAACCTAAAATCCCTCCAAGATGTATTGAATTTGGTCTCAGCTTTGTTAATAAGAAAGACAGAATATAAAAATGTCTGAACGGAAGCTACTGTTCAAAGACATTAAATACAATCTTAACATGATGTCTGAGTAACATGCAAGTAACATAATGCTCAACAATGTTCAGTAATTTTCCATTTTTGCTGTATGGCAATTAAGCCCAAATGAAGAAATTAAGGCAAAATTAAACAAGGAAAATACTTTTACAGTTACAGAAAAGGTGGACAAACATCACCAATGCATTCTGAAATAAAACATTTTGGCATAAGTTTGTAACACAACAAAATGTATAAAATGTCAAGGAGGTGAATACTTTTCTGAGCGACTGTATAAGGCGATGCAAAGTGTCTTAGCGTGCATGAGTGCACACGTTTTGACTATCAGCGACCCCGAACACACTCATTGGTTTCCATGCCACCCTCCACACACCGACCACACAGATCATTAACTCGGGGATTGTGTGGTTGGTTGTGTACATCCAGACAAATGGTAATGAACTGAAACATTGTTTACGGTGAGATTAACATGGTGGGTAATTTCCCCCTGCATTTCAGAAACATAAGGCTGGATCTACACAGCAGATGGGCTCATCTCAACCACAAACCACATCTGAGTTCTGTTACTCTTTAATTCTGAGGTGAACTATCACTTTAAATAGCATTCCTTCCACAAAACAACCAATGTTTATCGAGCCAAAACACTGCCACTCCTCTCAGCTGAACTCTCATACAAAACTACAAGTCACACTAAAGTTAGAGATCTCCATTTCTTCTTTTTTTTTGTTTAACCATTTTCTCCTAAGATAGATAAGTACTCCTCCAGGTCCTTAGCTGCTCTCACCGTAGCACCACACCTGCACTGGAGGGCACCCGCAAACTTTGGCGCACATCCTACGCCTCCTCTTAGACTTGGCTGTAACATGCAATTTATAATGTCAAAGCTATCACACACATACACTATGTGTGTGATAGGTCGGGGAAGGTATAGAGCAGGGGAATGCAAGCGCACACTCGCATACACACATAAAGCTAGCATGAATGTACATGAACATTCTATGAAGACATGTGCGCACACATACACACACACACACACACACACACACACACACACACACACATTAAGATCCATGCACACACCTGTACTAGAGAACATGTGCGAGCCTTAACAAGGAGGCTAAATACAGTAGAAATTTGAGCATGGGGTGAGAAGCAATTTTGGGAGTGTAAGTGTTGCACAAGAAAGCCAAATTTCCCACATAATTATGTTTCTCCATGGCATAATTTGTGGCTCATTGTGGCACAGGAGTATGCAGCTTTGAAGAAAAAAACAAACACCTACCTGATGAAGGTTATATGTATTTATTTCAATAATTGTTTTAATTGGAAGTAGAAAAGACGAGGTATGGGGGTAGGAAGAAACTCTTTTCAGTTTCAACCTAAAACTGTTTTAGGGGTATTGTAGACACCAGATGTTGTTCTTTCTTTCTGTGTACTGATTAACATCTTTGAAAAATACTATGCTGTTGATTTTGTTTTCCCTAAACAAATACCCCCTGCTGTTTGGGTTAGGCTGCCTGCCTGCTATTAGAAATGTGTTGTAATGTCTACACCACACAGTCGACCTAGCCTAACATGCAGCACAATTCTTTCGCACTTTCCTTCTCATTTACACCTCTCCCCTAAAAGCATCCAGATCGGAGGAAGATAACCATGCACATACCTACAGCTGGATGCCTGGGATGTTTAGTAGTGTTACGCTCTCTAACAACCTGTCACAGCCATTCAGAGCAACAATGCTGCAAATAAAACACACAGCAGTCAACATCACTCACTCAGTCTGTGAAGAATATGTTTGGCGTGTGAGGCTTTATTAATGTTGATTTTGAAGTGCTGCCAATTTTAATTCTGTGCCAATCGCTAAACACAGGCCATCAGAGTGCTTGCATGGTACAGCTAATTCACAAGCGTCTGCAAGCATTAAAAAGTGATTAATTCCTACTATTTTACAGTCTGATGGCAGTGGAGAAAGCCAAATGTGTGTTGACAGGGCTTACGTAATTACAGGCTGAAAAAAAAAAAAAAGATGTTTAGATTTGGTTGACTGACGATCTAAAAATACATGGTTTAGATGGGAATCTATGAGTGGGGAATGAGTGTGTGTACACTGCTTAGCTCTCCTCTATGCATATCTGCAGGGAACGAAGAACAGATTATTGAGCATAGATGCCATCTGTCCAGTTGACAAACACCAGAGAGTCCTGATGCTTCATTGCCCAATGACCAAAAATGATTCAACTTTAATTCTACCCAACATCAATCACAGTATTACAGATAACAGCAGCCAAGAAAACATCACAGCTATTATACTGTTATGCTGATTACACATTGCAGACAGGTTCACTGTGCCCTGTGTTTAATCCATCTAATCATGGTGACTGTCATGCTAGCTGTCGGTCATTCTCAAAACATGAAGCAATAAGCATGCTTGTGATTTACAGATGCAGTGTATTTACAGTGTGTGCTTTGGCATAATACAAAATCCCTCCTTTGCATTTTTCACGAAGTTCCCTATTGGGTCATGAAACCAAGTATTTCAGCTTCATTATGCCAGTTTGCACAAAAAGCCTAACGCCAACTTTGTACTCACTTATCTGGTTATGGCTTTAGATGGAATGCATATACCGTATATTATTGTACTTCTATATAAAAACTGGTTACTGGTGCCCCCGAATGGTGATCAAATGTCATTGCTTTATTCAGAGAGCAAGCAAAATACAGGGATTAGAAGTTGATGGTTGGCCTCATCAGTAAAAATATATATGATGAGAAAATGCACAGCTTCTAGTTAGTAGTGACTTGGGCAAACAGCCTTGGCCTGAGAACGCCCAGTGTTAAGAAGCTGCATTCTGAAAAGCACCTGAATCCAGTTATTACTGTCAGGTCAAGAGCACTTAGGACATAGTGAGGTGTTGTTTAACCCCCACATGCTCTGCTGACAGAAAGTGATTTACACAGTGGAATTCTCCACAGGTTTGTCATTCCACTCGTGCCGTAAGTCAGCTGTCAGAAAACAGACAGTGTTAGTCACAGGGTGGAGAGAATGCAAAGGACAAAGCTCAGAGGTGGTGTAGTGGCTAAGACCGCCGCCCGGCCTCTGGACTCACACGTGCCTCTGCTGGCTTTGGATCTAAGTACTGAATACTAAGGGAAGTGGACTGCCCACTATCATTCAAAGAGGACAGCTAGCAAGCTAAGAGGCTTGATGTGTACCAGTTGGATTTAGAATTTGTGTTTCAGACTTTTGGGAGTTCATGATGAAAACCTAAAGTGAGCCTTTTTGTCAGTCCTTAGTCATGTAACTCAATGTAGCTCAAGTTTTACAATGAAACAAGAAAATGAGCTCTAATCACAGCCTAACACACACTGGTAAACGTGGATTATAAACACTCTCCGAATCCTGGTTTCTACAGCTATGGATTGGGACCAACATGAGCAGGGGGCCATACTGCTGGTGGGTCCTCACAAGACTAGCAATATGCTTTCCTGTGGTTGACTTTCAGAGTACGGCAGTACATTTCTCATGCGGATCCCCGCTCTAAACGTTTACCATTCCTCGTGACTCCACCACACAGGAACCCTGCAGGACAGGTGGGGCTGGCTAACTGCCTTGTTCATCTTTCAGTGAGCATCAGCATGCCTGTCCATCAGGACCTCTGATCTTCTGAGGGGAGGAGGCCGGGGCTTGTTTGGTGGCAGGTTACGAAATAACATCCACTGTGACTAAAGCTGAAATATTTTGAATAATCAGCGTTACGCAAGCACACGTACTCTAATGATTAAAGATTTCCCATGTTTTCAGCTTCATTGGTGATGCAGTGCCAGTTTGTTTATCTGTTCATTCATTATTCTGAAATGACGTAACCATTATATTTCAATTCACCATTACCTTACACTCTTAACCTCTATGTAGTAGGAAATGGTTCTTTAGGCATGTAACATAGTAGAACCCTGTTTGGTGTTTAATTAATAATGCATGAAATGTTCCAAATCAGCGGCATTAAAAGAGGGTTCTTTGAGTCATTATTGTTCTATATCGAACTACTGTCCAAACCACTGAAGAACCCTCCTTTTTATCTGTGTAGGTGTGCTTTGTAAAATATGCTGAGTGCCAAATCTGAGATGCAAACCAGCTTCTTGTGCTCACAAGTGAAAGACAAGTCTTTGCTACCATCTTGTGGTTTTAGCAGCATATTAAAAAAGTGACTAAAACACAGTAGACACTCCAGCAGACATCATTAACTGCAACGTAGTCTGAGGTGGAGAAAGACATTGAATTTAGGTCAATTATACTGTTATCAATAAAAATGACTTGGTCTTTGTTTGCAGATAAGACGTTCATCAAATAAACAACATGCCATACTGACCCTACTGTATAAAACTGACACCAATGATCTAAAATGAAAGTGAGTTGAACACCAAATGGATCATTATTGTTACATAACCAGTTACATAGCAAATTGTATATTGTAGTTACAGTATATAGCAAGTGGATATATGATTATATATTATATAGCCAGCAGATTCCCTTATTCCCTTAAAAACATTTTAAAAATGTTGTGCAGATATACAAATGTCAGATTCCACTGAATTCAGATACAAAAGCTGCTGCAGTAAAACTGGATGCGTTACAAGTGCCACACATTCTCAGGAAGGTCTTATGTTTTCCTAAGAAAAACTATTCTATTATTCTGTTAGGCTCTATCTAGTCATCTCTATTCTCTAATCTCTATCTAATCATCTCACACCAACAAAAAGGAAGCCAAGCTCTTTGCGACTCCTGACACACAAAAAAAAGCCTGTGTGAAAATGCTTGCACACACATGCACACACACGCACACGCACACACACACACACCTCAGCCCATGCTGCTGTTCCACAGAGAACACTTTCCCCTCAGAGGTATGTTGTCAAATGGTTGAGGCGTGGTTACAACCAGCAACTCCTCCATAATATGCAAAACTTTTATCCTGCCAACCAGACCTTCAGATACCGACTTCAGATACATGAAACATAAATAAAGGAGCATATGAACCAATGCTACATGTGTTTGTGACATGATTTGCTGAGTGCATGCATATAGGGCAAACTAGTGTTTTCAGCGGGCTTTGAGGTTGATGAGCGGAACTTGATTAAATGATTAATAACATTTTCTTAGGGAATTTTTAGTGAAGCTACTCATCTCCAGTCAATTGGGAATTTAAATGCGGACTTATGGGAATGGGGCTAAACATGATCAACACTTACTGCTAGTGTTCTTCATGTTATATCTCCATACTGTATGTGGATTAAGAGCAGTGATCCGTGAACTACACATGCTCCTTTGACTGATCAACCTAAGCTGGGTCGCCAGGCTGAGGGTTTTCTGAAACTGGGTTCAGTGAACCTGGGTTACATCAATGAACATGTGTCCAAGTGCATCAGAAAGTGTTGGTGTGAACCTTTACAGTTGAGCACACACAGTACTGTTGGTAAACAAGCCAGCTCATCCTGTGCTGACATTGATATCACTGTAAGAAAATGTTTAGTCTTCACACAGTTCAGTGCCTTATCAGATAAGGCCATGGTAGGGTGAGACGGTCTGTTGTCTTGTGTGTACTGCTATCATACATGTAAATCGCTTTACATTACCACGATAACAATGCCAGTCTAAGAGGCTAACTTACCCCTTAGGCTACATATTATTCAAGCCAGCACAGCAACAACTACAGAGGCTGTACATTCCCTAACTGACAGCCTTCCAAAGTCAGCAAAATCTGACCTTTTACACTTTCTCCTACTGCTGCCTACGCATGTAGATAAACAGTAGACTGACACCATCTATACACACAGTAGAGGAATATATATTACACCCTATAACATGCATGAGACTGATTTTATGTTGAGCTTTAAAATCCAGTTCCACAAACCACACTTGCAGCCCTGGGATTTTTACAACCAATTTTTTTTTTCTGTGAGATAAAACTTTGTCACTTACCCCTGAGGCGGGTTAGGATGTGCTGCTGGCGGATGGTGGTCTCTCTCGGGGTGTGTATCTGCAGCTTGTGTGTCAGGATGGTGTGTGTCAGGACGGTGTGTGTCAGGTCGGTGTGTGTCAGGTCGGTGTCTGTCTGCGGCTGTTACTGACAGCTCGTCTCCCACCTGTTCTGGCACCGCGCTGGCTCTGCCTGCGCTCTGAGTAACAGTATCCGCCCACTCACTCCTCTGCGCAGCCCTATTGTGCTCAATCTCTCTGGCATCTGATCGCAGCTCAGAGCTGTGTGTCAAAGTGCCTGTGACAACCTCGACTCCACCACTAGTCTCTGTGATTGCGCTGTGCCTCCCCTCACTGTTTGCGTCTGTGAAGCTTGACTTGGCACTTTTTGTAGAGCTACTGTTAGTTTGTATGCTGTCCTTGCTCTCTGCACCCGTCTTCTCTACTTCTGCAGTCAGTACAACTTGCTCTTCTGCTTCTCTGGATGTGTCTATTTTCTCTCTGACTTCTGTGAGAGTGTGTGTGGTCGTGTCTTCCTTCTCTGCGTTACAGGAGGTATTATGTATATTTTCAGTACTCCTGGTGTCTTTGCGTGTATCTATCTGCTGGCCTGGGCGCTTTGTCTGTGTGCTGCGGTGGTCCTCTCTCTGATTGTGTATGGCAGCGGTCCAGTTTCCCTCTGGCCCCTCCCCCTGCCCATGCGGCTTACTGGAGGGCAGAGCAGACTCGCATTCCAGTAGCGCGTTCACCTGCTGAACCGGTGTGGCCAGTAACTCCTCCTTTCTCTCCTCCTCCCCCTCTTCTTTCATCTGTGGCCATGCCTTTGTTGATTCTTTCTCCTCCTGCCTCCTTCCATCACTGTCTTCTAGAAACACAGAACTTCCATTTTCCCGCCATCGAACCGCTGCCCTCTGGCCACTTAATTTTTGCTCCATTTCAATTTGGCCGTCGAGATGCCCTGGTTTGTCTTCGTAGAACATTTTGCCTCCCTCGTTCTTCACCTCCGCCTCAACAATCAACTTCAAATCTCCCTTTTCTCTCTTGTTTCTCTCACTTTCTGCCGCCTTCTCCTGCTGTGGAATCTCTGCATGCGCCTCTTTCGTCTCAGCCACCATAGAAGAAGATAGGGAAGTTTCTACTCTCTCTTCCACCGTGTACATCTCTTCATCTCCACTCTCCTCCACGTTGTCCTCTTCAGCACTGTAGTAGACATCCATGACACTGCTGTCATCTGATCCTACACTAATATATACTGGGCTATGAGGCACATCATACCCATCAATCTGTCCAGAAGGAACAGAAAAAGTCACCTCCTTCAATGTTTCGAATTCTATCTCTTGACCCTTCACTGCAGTCATTGTTTCAGGCACAGGAGAGGGACAGTCAGGATCTGCACTCGTCACGATGGTGTTTGTAACTGTGACAAAGACCAGTCTCCGTTTGGAGTCAGTGATCTGCATTTCTGTCCCTGGAGACCTTACACAGTCAGAACTGGGAGGAGCAGAGTTTTGAACCTCAGGGACTGAAGTGACGGGTTCTCGAACGGGGTCAAAACTGTCAGACATAATCCCTGAATGGGGAAGGGTCATCTCTGAATGAGAGGTCTTATCGGAGTCATCAATGTCTTGCCCAACTGGTTCAGAGTGTAAATTTAGGGAGGAGGGTGGATTCGCGTGGTGCAAGGCTAAGTCTGTTTGAGCTGCGTAGGAAAGCTGCTCAGGGTCAGAAGCGGTGGGAATTTGGTGAGTGGTAAAGCTTGCAGGGAGGAGAGATTCATAGAGAGCATTGAATGCATCTTTCTTAGACCCAGTAGCAGAGCTGGAGCCCTCAGCAGTAGAGGTTATCTCTTCCTTAGTCATGTTGGCATCTATCTCGGTATAACCAGATTTAGCGCCATCCAATCCGGCTGCAGTAGCGTCAGACTCAAATGTAGTTGACAGACTGGGCTCAGTAATATTAGTTTCTGTGTGACATTCATTGAGGTTTTCAACTGTGACAAGATCTGAGCTGGTGTCAACATGAACCCTCTCAGTAAGGCCAGGGCTTGAGATGGAAGACAGAACCTCAGACGCAAAACTCTGAGGGAAAAGTGACTCATACAAAGATCCGTACACAGCTGATTTACTGGCAGAAGGAATGCCGTCTTCACCAGTGGTAACCGAGGTGACAGCTGTGGTAACGCCGGTGGCAGTTTCAGGAGCAGACGTTTCAATGCGAGAAATTGAGACTTCGTTATGAAGAGTAGCAGAATCTGTGTTGAGAGCAGAGTTGTCTGTGTGAGCGTCAGGTGAAGGCTCAGTAATAATGGCGTCTATTTTCGGGTCAACAGCTACTACTGTACTACTGTCAACTATCTCAGGGGCATCAGGATGTGATACGGTGACATTGGTGGTTTCAGAAAGAGAGATATCAGCTTTTATATCAGAGTGCTGGAGGACATCATCATCAGACCGACCACCGCTTACAGAGACGGACTCAGGAACTACTGCTTTGCGGTCTGAGGCACCAAGCAGTGTCGGAGGCTGGCTACCAGGAAAGCTGGGTGCAGCCTCAGCATCAACAGCAGAAATGGGCTCTGCATGAGTTGCAGGGGCAGAGGAATTGTAATGGCGTTGGGATGGCTTATCATGAACAGCAATGTTCTCTCTCTCCTCTGAAGAAACCGGTGTCATCGGCTCATCCCACTGCAGCTCAGGAATGGTAGCAATCGGTGCTCTTCTTACTTCCTTGCCAACATCAAAAGGATCGGAGCCGTCCATCACAAGTTCCTGGGATTCTGGTTGGTTGTTGAGAGTGACAGGTGATTGTGATTGGTTGGTGAAAAAGATATCTGATTGTGACTGGTTTGTGGCTACGGGGGGAGGAGATGGGATGTCAAACGTATCGCTGGTGTCTAGCTCCGGTTGAGACATACAAATCACTTTCTTCTTAGCCCGATCCAACTCCAATTGACTGAGGTCCAGAGGCTCCTAAGCAATGATAATTCACAATGAAATAAATAATGAATATTTTACTTTTCTAGCACTTTTCTAGCACTTTTCTAGAGTAATAGTTGCTTTTCAGATACAGATAAACCAGAAAGTATAAGTGATGACACAGACACAGAGATACTGTCATATACCAAATTAAAATAAGAAAGGTTGAGGGAGGATTGTATAAATCCCATCGACACAAAACATAAATTTGAACAAACTGCACTTTGTGAAGGGAGCTACCTCTTCTTGCTCCTTAATGCCAGGGCCATGAAGGCCTATGGTGCTCTTGGAGAAGCTCTCTTCAGCCTTCTTCTTCTTCTTTCTAAGACCAAAGGTGAAGGTACCAAACTTTTTGGGTTTACGAAGATCCAACTCTGAGTAGCTGAAGTCTTTGACCTGAGAGGGAGAAACGAGGGGATGGAGAGATAGGGGGGAGAGAGAGAGAGAGAGAGAGAGAGAGAGAGAGAGAGAGAGAGAGAGAGAGAGAGAGAGAGAGAGCGAGAGAGAGAAAGAGAGAGAGAGAGGTTAACTCTGTTAAATGCAAGACTTCAGAATTTCAAGGAATTTATTAATTTTTAACAAGATGATAAAACATCATTACAAGGTCTGACTAAAAGCCTCTGAAAATTGAATGCCAGAACTACTAAAAATTTGATGCCAGCACTTGGTGTAACATTGATTCATAACTGTGAGGGAAGAAGTCTCATGGCTCACTGTATATAATATCGATTCACCCCTATTCATAATGCAAAATAGCCCACAAACCCAACCATTTTACAAACAACGCGTGATAACCCAAAAAATGCACAACCATTGTTTTAAGCCCAAGCAAATGGTTTATTAGAAGCTTTTAAATACTTCTACTCTTTTAGTGGTAAGAATAAGAATTGAGAATATGCACAATGACGGAGACAATCCACCACTGTTGATGAATTCTTTTTGCACTTGTGGACATGAAACAAGTTGACACCCTGCCTTCATTCCAAGGAGCACAAACAGCTCCACCCTGAAAGATGTTCATGAAATACTAGTAGAACACGATCTACTTTACTTCAGGAGCTACTGGCACTAACAGTGTGGTTTGGCAGTCTTGATAAAAGATATGGTGATGATTTTACCCTCAACACTTCATGGTACTCACCAAGAGGTTTTGAGGGTGAAATCACTTACCATACTTACCTACTTACCACACTGGTAAGTAAAGTGTGACTGACTGTTACGTAGTCTGATACTATTTACTATGATGTAGGCTACACCATAAATACATATTTAAAAGATTATATCAGTTTAAGAAGGTGGGTAAACTGATTTTAAGCGGGTTTATCCTCACATTATCCCTAATGTTACTGCCTGCTTAGCCAGGGCAGTTTATTACTAAACTAGAGCCATAACCTTCCTAAGAAACAATGAAGTCTTATTACATAAAAAAAAAGTTAGTTGTAACTGAATAGGATTGAGATAAGGTGAGATATCTGGGGAAGGAAAGTCACAGGGGTTTCCTGCCCAGTTATTTTTAACCAAATGAAAGCATGCTCTTGATGGCAGACATTAAAAAAGAGATAGCTGTGATGCTATTCCGGTGCGTGTGTGTGTATGTTTTGTTGAGCTTTGATGACAATGGAGAATGGAACATAAGGCTGTCTGTCATTGCTATCTGCCAGATTTTCATCATGGGTGTGCCAGTAGGAATTCCTCCTTCAATGATAGTTTGAAAGGTATGAAAGGCAAAGACAACAATGAAAGTGGAATTTGAGTTGGGTCTACAGTGGATGGATAGGGTAACTCTGTTGTGTAAGTCACAGGAGCAGCATCGGCGCAATAATCCGGAGATGTTTTCAGTGCACATTCTGTAAACCCGTGTACACACATACGCACACACATGATCACTAACATAAACAACAAAGGGACAGAGATTAACACACTCGTAATGAATCGCTGATCATGTAATGAATCGCTGCAGGTAGCCGGAGGCCAGGTAAGCACTGGGTTATGATGATTAGTGGAGACAGATTGAGGTCCATGTCCTCTTAATTATTTCACTATTTGACTTTGATAAGGCTTCTCCAGAAACTCAGACATGCATACAATGTAAATAAAGACTACACCCAATGCTTGCATATATATTATTGTCTATCAGTTTCATGAGAGCTGATCTGTTCTGAACACATACATACAGTATACACACACATACAGATTGTTCATGCACACACACTGGCTCTCTCATCCTAACACATTGCACCTCTCCATCCCATGTTTCTCCGAATAGAATCGCAGTTTAAGAAGCAAAACATGCAGGAGGATTCTCATTGTTTTCCCATGTCAGCTGTCTTAGAGGTGACAGCTACAAAGCTGTCAGATCAGAACTGAACATCACCAAGACATCGCTACATAGTAATGCACTGGCACCCTCTGCTGGAGACATACTGTATCTCGCTTGTCTCACCTACCTATTCACCTATCTGTTACATTTAGTGCATTCATACCTGAGAAACAAGATGCACAGAATACAGTATACATTCTGAAATCAAACTTAGGGCAAATTTATGAGAAAAACAAGGCTACAACACATTGAGAAACATTTTTTTCATAATTTGCAAGTAAGAATCAGGAGTCCTCTATTGTCTGGTTAGCAGCATAATCTTCAACAATCACCACTGAGACGACTTTTGCCAGAACTTGTGTACAGAGTCTGTTATGTCTGTTATGTTATGTCTGTTGTGTCTTGTGTCTGTTATTTTCTGTGGTGGCGACCAGTAGAACAGGAAAACTGACAAGTTTGTCAATTAGCTGCAGTCTGTAACATCTGTATGACTCTTAGTGAGTGTGACTTAATGAGTGGATACTGAGCGTGTTTGTGGTTGAATAAATGTGATTGTCTGCACACAGCACGCTAGAAATATATGTGAGAGTGTGCTTGCATGTGCAAAGACGGGCCATGGTTATGCAAGCAGGCCCCCGAGGGAGAAGAGGAGGATCTACAGACCAAAGGTGGAATGCAGCTACCGTTGCACTGAAGATGACAAAATTCACCTAAGGGAGGGCCATTTGACAAAAATTAGCCCCCAACAATATGCCTGTTCAGACAAGCCTATAATATCTGTAGAGAGCTGGGAACCTAAAGATCTGTCCTTCCCTCAGACAGCAACAGAGAGAGCGTGAGAGACAGAGATGATATCTACTAATATACCTACTACTATAACAAGACCTGAGGCTGCCATAAGATAAAAGTGTATCAGATTCGGGGAAAATAAAATAAAGCTGTGGCATTATACAACAGTAGTTCACTAATCTCAAGCCCTTGGGAAATTAAGCCAATTTTAGCATTTGGGCAACTTAAATATATAAAAATACCCTGCCAAAGCCTTTTCGAAATTCAAACACTGTCAGTTTATGCAATATGGATGTCCTTCCATAACATTCATTACAATACTATTGTTAATGTCCACTAAGTCACCACATTGATACAGGTGGTGTCCAAAGTTAACTTGTGGCTCACCTGCCAGGGGATGGTAAACTAAAACAAGACTAGGAAAGCCTGGTTTAGCCAGACAGCGAATGCAGCCATGTGGGGAACATTGTCTGTCAGGAACTGAAACATCTGGCCCATGACTTTCTGCCCATAAATGCCACTGGACCCTCTTTTTTTTCATGTTGGCTCCAGAAGATACTTCCTCTCTGCTGAAGGTCAATGAGACGTGGGGAAACATTTTCAGGCTCTTGGGCAACGCCCTGTGCCCTAAAGCAGCTGCCGTGGCAGAAAATGTAACATGGAAAATGTATTCGAGTCATCCATACCTTAATACATCTATACATCTGTGCATACAAGCAAGGACACACCAAACGGTAAACTAAATGAAATATAGATAGCTTACCTCTCGTCTGTAGTTAGCTATTTCCAAATAAACAAACAACAACAGCTCAAGGGTGAATGTAGATTAGTTATATCGACGGCCTACACAAAGGGACTTGAACAATGATCTTTCAACAATGGGGAGTCAGTTAGGGACACAGAGTCACGCATGCGCATTTCAGCAATGGGGAGTCAGTCATTTAGGGACATACCTGGCAAAAATCTTCTTTTTTTTTACCAGCCAAAATAATTAAAATGCATTTTTCACAGAAATGTCACCATACCTGTGTACTACTGTCAGATATTGTGAGAGACAGGAGCATATTTAATTTTAAAACTTGCTCAATCATGTGCCACATGGGTATAACATGCTGCAACTCACATTCGGCTAGGCATCGGAGAAACAGGAGAAAAAGTTTGAAGTTTAGATGTTATCACTTTGTCTAGAGCCAGAGTAAAAGACAGAAAATCAGAAGCCTGTCTGATGCAAAGCCATTGTTTTTCTTTGCTTTGAGTGGCTTACGGTCCGAAAGTGCATACCTTGGTCAGTATGGACAAAGTTTGAGAACTGGTCAAGACCCAAGACTATATACAACCGAGGCATTCAAATAATATCACTTCAAAAAGTTACTGGCTATTGTGTTGGGTGACCCTTAATGATTTATACCAAAGATACATTTTCCTGGCATTTGGCCCTTGGTGAATGTTAAATTCAGGCAAGGCTTTATTGCAGGCAAGACATAAGCACCTTGGTCAGAGGCAGTGCAACAATAAATTCTGAAAGAGACATTTTTCATTTACTGACAGTAATTATCCAAGCTGGTGCAGGGATCTGAACTGGTGAGATAAATGGTAAAAAACACAGGGGACACTTCAGGGTAAAGCTAACAGGGGTTGACCATTTCTGACTGGTGGGTGTGAACCAGCGGTTGAGTGAAGTAGCGTTCTTGCTACTGCTTGTGGAAAGCATCAAGGTACTGCGACTGCATGGGGTCTCGTCTGGCGTGACAAAAATTCTCCCAAAACTTCTTTTCACTTTGTTGAGACAGTGTGGCAGTGCAAGGAGAAAAGTCTGGCAAAAGCCATTTGTCACAGTGAACCACAAAAGGAAAGAGGGGAAGAGCCTCTTCATAATGTAATGATTGTATTTCTAGAATTGATAACAACATCACAATAATCCAGCATAGCATTGTGCAGACCATGTGATTCAACATTTGATCCCAACCAAAAAAGTAAAACAATGTGCTGAACATACCCAAGGTACTTCAGGGTGAAATTCTTTGACCAACGTTTTCATAATTGGGTTGCTAATGAAAATGAGTTGTCTAGTTGGACTCGCTATGTTAGTGTGTGCATGATCCCTGTCTGCTGCACATTCTCACACTCTGAACCTTGCTAGAAGACTCTAATTGATAAGAGTTAACATTTTTGAGTATTACTGTTTTATGCCTATTTCCACAAATTAGCAAATATTTGATTTGAAAATACATAAACCAAAACAAAATGCTAAAGTCTTTGATTCCCATACCATTTACTACTAGTCAGAGCAATGTCTATATGATTCAAATTTGAATTGAGTGTAGCAACGATACAAACTCTGTCAATTTAATATGGCCTATAAACTACATACCTGGTAGTACATGACTTCAGGCCTTTAAGGCATCTTTAGGAGCCACTTTTCAATTCAGCATACATCCAATCCACCAAGCAGTTCTTACTTCAATAAAATCTCAGGTTTTATAAGTGGCTCTCACTGTTTACTACTGTCTTCCACAGTGTATTTTGGTGGAAGAAGATTGTGGGAATAAAAGTTGAATGTTGAGTGTATATGTGACAGGGAAACACTTTTTCATGCTCACATTTGCACAAGTTTAAATTTTTTTTACATTGAAAAGGTAACCCCTATACTGTTATATAAACATATGATTGTTCATTGTTTATGTTGCAGCAGACTGGAGTAAGCTGTCGCTTGGAATGCAGGCATTTCGCTTGACGAAGCGCTCACTCTGTGTGCACCAGCACACTCTACAGTCACACGCCCTCTTTGACGTAATCCAGGTGAAATGGCGTGAAAATAGGGAGTCCCTTTACTGAAGCTTGCTGTTGTACTGAGGAGTTGTTGTGAAGAATGGTTCATTCCTCATGTAGGACAAAAAAGAGCAGCGGAAGATGTTCTGGTCAGTGTGTATTTGGGATCAAACCTGGCCCACTCATTTGTATCTCTCCTTTCTAACTTGACTGCACTGTCTGAAATACTTGGCTGAAACATGGTGGACTTACTAGTTTTTATCAATACCCTGTGAACAGACAGAGGTCAACGACAAACAACTTTCAGATGGCCATTACTGACCTTTGACCTGGGTGCCGTGGCGTAGAGAGACGACCTCTTGCCGTCCGGGCTGCTGGCATCAGGCCAGGCGTCTCCATCCTCAGCCTTCCTGTCAGGCTCTGCAGCACTGAGGGACACACAATCACAAATGCGGAATTAGTGGTATTTCTAATCTCTGAATCAGCCTGAAAATAAATAGAAAAAAATAAAATGTTTTATATATTTCCCACTGCTGAACACAATTTAACTAATCTAAGCTTTATAGTTCTGTTTGGTCTTGGTCAAATACCTTAAAGTGTACCAGATAATATAAATGTGAACAGAGACGGCCCGTCTTCCACAGGTACAAATTGGGAGTTGCACTGGAGAGTGAAATCGATATCAGTAGGGGTGCTAACAATGCTGGCTGGTTTGGGTGACCTATCTGGAAAGAATGAGACGCCTGGGGCAAATGCTTTGCAAACGCTGATTTCCAAGGTTTTCAGCATGAGGCAGTGCTTGAGGATAACAATCCATCTATGCATCTCATCCCGTTTGCACAGTATAATCAATGCCTTTAAGAAAACACAAAAGAGAATGTTACTTGGCAAAATGGAGCAATGAATCAATGCTTGGGGAATGTCGTATAGAACAGGCTGAACAGAGAGTGACTGTGTTTTTAAGAATTGAACTTGGTTAAAGTGCCACTTCTGAACAGAACAAAGGGTAAGGTGTGCAATCGAGACTTCCGATATCTATGAAATAACCTTGGTTAAAAACGTGCTCGTGAGATATGTCACAGTATGTTGAGTGTTATTTGAAACAAGAAAATGAGAGCTACAAGCCTAAAAAACATTATTCATTCTCTCCTTCATTTGCTCACTTTGTTGTGAAACAAGAAGCTTAAATGTCTGGCCTAAATAGCATTTGATTATCTTTGTTCAGTCTTATTAATCATCATAATTGTTTCCTACTCATATCCTGGGACTTCAGCTTCTGCATGAGGTTCAACAGAAGGTAAAAAGTCAACAGAGAGGCTCCATTATTAATCCGCTGTCATCACTACAGAGCAGCTGTAAATGGTGGTACAAAGGACTCTTTATACACACAGGCTGTTTTCCTTTGCATAACTGGATGAAACAGGAAGTTAAATGACAAGCAAACATTAGTAGGACTCAGAATGTATCGTTTTGCCATAATATATAGATCACTGCCACATAAGCATTCATGCATATTAAAGTGTGCATACAGTAAACATGAACACTATTGAATGGGCTGTTGTAGGTGCGGATAGCTTGACATTTTTCAGTGTGTGTGTAGGCGACACACCTTGCTCACCGTGAATCTTTGGCACCATTCCGTGTTTGTGGCTTTAAGCCTAATGTAACTTCAAGAGACAGGAGTTGACACTGTTATGAAATCTGACAGGTTCAGATGGACACCTGCATACACACACAGGCACAGGCACAAACACACACATGCCTTTTTGCATATGTACCCATGGTACTCTATGTCAAATACAGTAAACACTAGTAAATCAGCTTACCAAATGGCGTTATGGAATTTTCACATCGTCTTTCATCATCTTTCACACTTTTAGCTGCATCATGGACAATAGCTGATGAGTTGAGTAATTAATCATTGCAGCGTGAGACAGACAAGGCTGTTTATTGGAAAGAGAGGAAGTCCAGAGGCATGTGGATGAGTCACATCCTCGTTGATATGTGTTTACATATAAACTGACAAAGATGCAAACAAATTGGCAAAGCCTTTGTGTGGACTTCCAACACCTCACAGAGAAAAGCTTCTTATGACTGTCCTTGAGTCCTGCTGAACTTCCGTTAACTCAGAGAGAATAAAGTGCGTATTGTACTTTTCTTGGCTGAGGGAGAGAAGAAAAAGGTGAAAATATGTGTGTTTGTTTGGATTAGAAATAGACAGACAGAAAGAAAGAGAGAAAGAGAGGGATGGAGGAAAGTGATGCGTGCTCCGGTGAAACTCCGGTGCTCTTTCCAAGGCTACAAATTTGCATCCGCATTTACAAATTGGCAGACACTTGCTACAGCCAAACCACACAATTTCTGTACGCAAATGTTCGAAAATAAGCAACATCTTAGGCTTTGAACATATTCATCAGAACCTCTATTTGAGATGCATAAAAGATAAGCCAATGACCGGTGCGCCAAATATGTTACATCCACAAACCACAATGTAAATCAATATGATAACTTCACAAACATACGAGGAGAGCGACAAGTGGCAAGAAACGGGAGAGTATGAGTGGTATTCTTAGTAAATGTATTGATTAACATACAGTATATGAGCATGACCGTCGTTCATGACTATGTGTATTACTGTGGTTTGATTGATAGCCTGTTGGAGTGTCTAAGACTTACATAACGAGAACCTTAGGGAGACGAAAGACAACTATGTACACTTACCAGTCAAAAGTTTGGACACATTTTTCTTTATTTTTACTATTTTCCACATGTTAGAATAATAGTAAAGACATCAAAACTATGAAATAACACATATTGAATTATGCAGTGACCAAAAAAGTGTTAAACAAATCAAAACTACCTTATATTTTAGGTTCTTTACAGTAGCCACCCTTTGCCTTGATGGAAAGGCAATGGCTTTGGGAAGAAATTCATACATAGGCATCAACTTCACTATTTATATTTGTCTAAGAAACAGATTTCAAGCTTTTAAGCATAAGCCTTTAGATCAAAATGGCTTTACGATAATGACAAACATAGAACATTCAATCAGGTGTGTCCAAACTTTTGACTGGTAGTGTAGGTCACTCTCCTCCACTGTTTTATAGTTGTGTGAACGTGAAGGATATCACAACTCAGCCACATGGTTAAACGTAATGGGACTGAAAAGCAATTAAATCACAAGTTTTCAGTATTCTTTTTTACAACATGCAGTAAAACATTATTGTTATCCAACCAAAGCCTTTTTACTGCTGAATTCTCACAGAGAAATACGACCACATCATCACTACGACAGCCCGTTTCTCACATAAGTGCATCAAAGTTAATGTTTCACCATTTTCACTCTTCAGAGCACAAACCTATGACTTTATGTGTGGTCAACCACCGAATGATGTCAGGACTCAAAGTCATCATCACTCGCTTACTTCCGTTTTCAACATAGTCACAGAATCTTATTTCTATGTATGACAACTCTGTGTACAAACACAACATAGCAGACCGAGGTAATAACTTTTCATTCTGTGTTGAGAATTATAGTTTTCAAGTAGTAATTTTGCCTGTTTGGCAGTGACACATATCCCCGAGGCAGCTATGATGCAGACTGACTGCTCCTGAACTCTGAACCCTCACACAGATGGGCATGCCAAAATGCAAAAATGGTCTCAAATACTGTTTTAAGTCAGACGATGAAAAGCACCATTATGCAAGCTGGAGAAATGGTTAAATCAAACAGCATGCAAATAAATAACTAAACACTGTTTGCAGAGATGGACGTTGCGTTTCCATTGAATAAGAAACTGTAATCTCTTATCTCTTACTGACACTTTATGTCGCCAGGTGAGTATTCTTTAGTTTGTCGTGTTATTTGGGATCGATAGTCTGACTTAACTATGAACAATAGAATGAATGGACCACATATAGAAAAACTCGATAGTACTATCAGCATAGTTTGAATTCAAACCACCATCGATTTTACTGACAAAGGAATCTTTAACTTGACTGTATCCAGCTCTGTGAATAACTATAATTACGTATGACCCCATGGCCTCTGTTTGAAATTTGTAGGTGAATCACAGGTAATTTAGTGCATTCCAGCACTAATGCACTAAGAGCCAGACAATGATGAATTAGATAATGAAGAGAAGCAAAATTCAGTTTCAGACAAGTGGTTAACACAATACACAGCTGAGATCTGAAGAGATATAGAAATTATACAACCTGTACATCAGCATCAGTAGTCCTGTAATCTTGCAAAACAGGCATGTATCTAATATCTGGCTACCATCGGGATGTTGAGATTATTATAGTCCACTCTCACATGTATCATCTAACACACACATACTGTATATCTGACAAAAAATACAGGAAGGGATACATATTTGTTTCCATTTATTTCAACCCTCATTCAGTGGCAATGTAGGTCACATATATAATGCATTCCGCTTGAATGTAATTCAATGATAACACATTCCACAAGGCAGTGTCATCTGATGAAGCTGATTGTTCTTCATAATGCCAGATATTCAGATACAGTATGAGCTGCAACTCTGACTAAGATGTTGCCGACCTGTACAACTGTGGCTGTCTCCCTAAGGACAATAACGGTGTGTGTGTGTGTCTGTGTGTATGTGTGTGTGTCTGTGTAATTGATTGATAGTTTCATAGCAATGCAATAGGCATGTAGAGGGACAGGTTTGTCTACTGTACTTGTGTTAATTCACAACTACAGCAGAGAGAGTTACAAACTATAGCTCTGAGTGTGTTTGACTAGTTCAAAAAAAGTTACTTTGTTTCCCAGCGTTTCCTCTGTAACTTTATACAGCAGTGGTGAATATTTTTTTGTTTTGATCCCAGTTATGGTTCTAGTGTTTTTCTTTGCATACTCTAAAGCTGCACTAGGCAACTTCACATGTTGGCGGCTCCAAATGGCAGAGAGAGGCAACTGTTTGAAAATTTTAATTTCAATACCCAGGAATTATGGAAGGTGACGTCAGTAAACTCCATGCAGCACGCTCATGTTTGCCAACCCAGTCGGTCTTTGATCACTTTACACCAGGGATGGGCAACCATGTGCCATGGAGGGCCAAGAGTCTGAAGGATTCCATTCCCACCCAACATTATACCAGCTGATTTCACTGATAACCAGAGAGTCTTTCTAACCTCCTTGAAGTTATCTGATTCCCAATACAGCTTTGAATCAATGATTGACTCAAAGGAATGGAATGAAATCCATGAATAGTAACTGTAGCTCAAATTCCCCAAGGAAAAAAACAACAGCAAATGTGCACTGCAGGGGAGAATAATCCAAGAGTCTTGTGTCCTGACAGACTTAATCCTTCAAGGCTGGACACTACACTACAGTTACAGTGGAGTTGTGTTATTCCCTTCATAGCACCACTCTGCCTGTCTTGATACTGTCACTAAAGTCAAATATGGCTGCCGGGTGTATGAGTCGAAAAACACGCAACAGTCTGCAACTCCATCGCTGTGTTTTGTCAGGGACTAGAACTAGATGGAGATGGGGCATGGTGGCCAGCTGGCTATTCTTTAACTTCATACATTTTCTACAATGACACACTGACATTAACACTATAATAAGACCAATGTATTGGACATCACCCACAACAGCATGAACTATGGAGTCAAAACAAACAAGCTGACCTCGGGACTCTGAAACCTGCAAGTCCCTGACTGATAAAATCCTGGACACGGATTAAAACTAAATCCTTGACTAATAACAAAAACAGATTTAGTCTAGGACTGGATTTAACTCTGATCTAGGACACTGATCTACCATGTCAAGGGTAAGAAATGTCCATACACTACAAATCACTATAAATATCACAACTAATATTCTAATTAACACTTTCTAGTCATAACATAATCAACAATCAGTGGATGAGGGGATATGAAGAGGAATGACACCTCCCACACACATCTATTTTTTTAATGGTATACTATAGATTATTGACTATTGTCCTCATGTAAGGAGAACTGGAAGGTTGTTTTAAGTTATTATTTATGATAGTGGAGTGAGTATGCTTTATAATGCATTCCCCTGGTTAATCTCTTCTTGCATCCTTCTTTTTAAAGGTTATAGGAAAAACACTGCAGATAACAAAAATTTACACACAGTATACACTCTCCTTTCTGCTCATTTTGGGCAGCTTGCCCATCATCTACAATAAACCCACAATAGATGACTTTGTATAATAAAAATGTGAGTCGTCCACATCCTGTCAAAGTTCTACCCTAGTATAACCCCTGTGTGCACAGAAGGCAGTACTGCAGGTAAATACTACTGCTCTGTTTATCTAGACATAAAGGAGTGTCAGTCATCCATCGTTTCTTTACTGAGCCAACGGCAGCTGTCACACGGTGTGTTCTGCAACCACAGGAACCACATGATTTGATTGTCCTGCCATGTGACTAGTGGCTCTCTCACTGCCTCACCTTTATTACTTAGTAAACAACACTGAACAACTGCATATGAAAGTTAACAAAAGGGGTTAATGTTCTGCAGTGTTAAATATTCCAAACTGAACTCATATCACAGTCCCTAAACAAATAATGTATGCATCTGTTGCATGTGTGACACTGCTCACAGACCAATGGAAATGCCATTGAATGGATATACTGCGCACTACAAGATGTCCCTGTATACGCTCCAGGGTGAGGCTGCACTTATCTAGGCATCAGCTTAGCCAGCCCTTTCCTTACCTCAACTATTACTGGACAGGATGCAAAGCTCACCTCACAGGTAGAATGCATTTTCATAGAGCTGCTGAATAACTCTATTGTTTGATGCTATGAGAATGTAGTGATGGCAATCGCTGTATTTAATGCTTGCATGTGTTACATATCACCAAAGATCAAAATGGTGTCCCATTTTTTCCATGGGACCATTCAAGGTAGTGAAAGTAAACCATGGCATGGTGGTTAAAGGCTTTATGACTGCTTGCAGGATTGCAATAGGATATGGTCACTACTATCCAATAATCATGGGACTAAAGCACTAAGGCAGCATGAGCTCTAGGTCCATCAAAACTTTGGTTTGCTAAACTGCAAAATCGGAAAAAATATCATATCACAATTCTATTTAAATGGCATAATCACAGTTTTTAATGTTTTCATGTTAATGAACTTGAGGCCAGGTGGAGTAGCTAACTGTTGTTGCTGGGCCCTGTCTATGATGAAACATGGATTTTCAATCAAGCATTTGTTTTGGATGAGCCTTGCAATGTTATTGTTTTGCCAATAAAGTGTCACATTTGTTTATCACAGCATGTCCCAAAGGACTGTACAGAGAATGAGCCTAGCTAGATCTAACTGATCAACAATCAACCATAGAACATAGGACAGACATCAGGAAGAGCAAGACACACAAAAATAGATTATAGCAAGACATAACAGCCTATTCTACATAGCCTAACCTACCCGGCACCACCAGCCTGAGACCCTCAATGCATTCAAGGAAAAACTCCCAAGAAAAAAAACCTTGTTAGGAAAAAAAAATGGAAGAAACCTTGGGCGGGCCAGGTCACAGAGGGATCCCACACCAGGACGGCTGAGCGTGCAGTATGTGCTCAACTTAGAACTATTTTAAACTATACTGGACCATGCCACAGTGCAGCAGGTCTGCAGCGCAGAGGCCTGGAGGAATCTGCAGGGCTTTCGCAGAGAAATGAAGAATTGTTTAATTTCACCATCATTTCATTTGCAGTTTAGCACAACTACATAATGACTGAAAGAATGGATGTCCTTTCTATGGATTCCACACTCCACCTTTCAACATCTCTTGTCTAGACTATAATAGGCTGTCACCACCTCTAGGCTATAGCATCAACTGGATCATGTAATGGATTTGGCAGGGTGCTGGAAATAAAAGAATATGGAAGCTATCATACTCCAATTATCATCATCATTATTGTTATATAAACACATTGTTGCATACTGTATTCTGTATGGGACCTGCCAGATGAACAGTGAGTAGTTAGTAGACTTGAGTGACAAATGCATTGATGTCCAGTGTAATACAAGCTGCTTTGTATGAGTCAGGCTCAACTGAGAAAGCATCAACCTAATAAAAGATCACACAATATCATAAAACAGTTTTGTCTATTATTGATATTGATTGTCATTTCAGTTTTCAGAATGCTTAAACAGTCTACATTTGAAATTAACCAACATTCATATTTCCCAGCCTCTTTCTGAGCAACTTTTAGGAGCAATAACGGGTGACAGCTGAGCCAGTAAATCATGTGCAACAACGATGCAGCTTCTAGGCAACATGAAGCTGCTTTGCCTTGAGGTTTCTCTTCCATGCAGACACAGACACAGACACAGACACAGACACAGTGACACATGCATGGACATGAACACAGGCTCCAAACTTCTCAACGTCAAAACATCACGCACGCATACCTGGGCTGCAGCCTCTGATCCTCATGAGCTGGCTTCTCGGCCACAGAGGCACTCTTCGACTTTATCTTGAATTTGAAGAGTTTAAACTTCTTCTTCTTCTCCTCCCCCCCGCCGCTTCTGTCTTCATCCTTCTCCACCGATTCCTTCAGGTTGGCTTCGCTCTTGGAGAACAAACTTTTCAGAGTCTTTTTGGGTGAACTCTTCTTCGCCATCTCTCACTGTGATGATGATTTCACTCACAAAAGATCGAGGGCGGGTCGCCAGTTTTTTCCGCCGATAACCCTCTCAATTAAAACCTCATGAAAGAGACGTAGCGGAGAGGAGAAACCGCTCGGATGAGACTTGTTGACAGGTGGGTCCGCTTCATTTTGTGTGCAGCACGCAGCGCTCAGGTGTGGCGAGCAGGCGACACGCCCCTCAGCCTCCACTAGTCATATCTGTAATAATAACAAATACTAGATGGGAAAAGAATTCAAAATATGCTCGGTTTGCTCCTGATAGATTGTATCTTCAATTTCTGGATGTATCAGCCCAAATCATGACTGTATCCAAGACCGATAACGTTGGCGTTCCCAAACGTCAAGGAGCAGAGAGGCGTCAGACACTCCCTTCATTTGGGAGAATTTTGTCCTAAGTTCATCTGGGAGGATGTTTGTTGTTAGATAGAATATACACAACTGTCCGTACTGTAGGTGGGGAGGCAACAGAGAGTGGAGAGTGAAACCTACAGGATGAACAACAGACTCATCTCTTTCTTCTTTTAGGGAGGGAAAAAAAGTGAAATTAAAGTAGGCTATTTCCTCGTGTTGCTGGGAAGTCCCATGGGAACACCTTCAAGGACCCAATTTGGGAACCACTGAGAGAACAGATAATTAAAATGATCCATAACCCAGCAATCTTATTATTTTTTTATTTTTTTATTTATAATTTCATTGGAATGATTTCCTAGAGCAACTGACAGATTAGATAGCTGATAAACTTTTATACTAGGGCTTAATTGTCCTTGTCTGTTCTATATGTACACCTGGAAGGAGTAGGCTACATCTCAGTGAGTCAATGGCGACATCTAGTGGTCTCCCTTCTGTTTGCCACCTTGTCACTGACACCAGATTATGGACACACGGGGGCGCAAAAGCACTGGGGGTTGGAAGTTGGAAGTTGGAGTTTACAGGACAAAATTAGTGCATTTACATACAGGATGCTCATTCTGCAACACGATGGCGCTACCAGCTCGTTCAATCCAATAAAAGACAAAAAGTGACAACAGGAAAAACGCAGAGACTGTGTTGTTGCTCCTCATCCGGCCACAGTGTGTATCATGGGATAAGGAAATGAAGCAACATGGTCACAATGAATTAACACAGTAGGCTATACAGTGATAACACTTTCCCCTCTCAATGGACTTTAGAAATCATTGAACACCTTTGCCTTGGTCATACCTTACATTTAGAATATTTAAATGGTTAATTTCCAAATCACTCTGTATAATAATACACTTCATAATAATAATACACCTTATTTATATAGCACTTTTTAAAACAACTGTTACAAAGTGTTTCCCAAAACAATTAAGATAAATAAATACAAAGAGAATACAAAACAAGATGGAACAATAAAACAGTTTTTTTGTGAGAAAAAAAAAAAGGTTCATCAAGGTTCATCAATATCTTCGAAATATATATAATGTAATCATTTTGATAACCAAGGACTAAAATTGCCTGTTATTGTTTTAACAATACCATAAATGTGTTTTGATTTTGGGATGTCACTCAATGACTTGGAATAAACTTCATTGGAATAAAATTTTGGAATAAGATATTTTGGAATAAAAGTCTTGATTAGTGTATGAATATATTTAAACTTTGGACCTTTTAGGCTGTATCTATCTGAACTGATCAGTATGCTACTGTTTACCAGCGTGACCTCACTAAATGGGGTGAAGTGAACTATAAACCAGTTTTTCTATCTTTATACTTTATACCTTTAGACCCGTTTAACTGATTGCTACAACATCACACCCTGATGTTATTACTCTCTGGCCCACACCCATGTCAGGCGTATGGTGAGTAAAGGATGACTACTGCAGCAGAAAGGCAAACAATGAGATCAAGCTGGGATAAATGATCTAGGGGTGAACAGTAGAAATGGAAATACACTGACACAAGACCACTTCTGAAAGTCCCTAAATGTATTGTGTTCTCCCCAATTTCCAGGGAAAGCAATGTGTTTTATCTCAAAGGAAATATTGGCTCTCATCATCGTAGGAGTCTTTCCTTTAAACTAAAACTGAAACTAAATCATAGCTCTGTTGTAGTACAGCAGATCATAATGTGAGACATGTTGGGGGTATGTGATTGTTATCCAGCACAAACCTCTTAAGTCTGTTTCTTTAAACACATCCAGCCAAGCATGTTTACAATGCAGTAAAAAAAAAAAATAAACATGAGTGGGTGGCCAAGCCTGGAACAATGGGAAAAGGATACAAATAATAAACATCCTGCTTGCTGTGTCACTTGTAGGTTTGAAAGAGTTTCTTTTTGCAAATATTTTATTTGAGTGTTTTTCCCAGTCACTGTGTACATCAGGAAAAGGTTGAGGAGCCTGTCATGCTCTTCATTGGAAAGTAGGCCTACCCGAGTTTGACGCCGGCGATGTAATTACAGTAATGTTGTCAAAGTGTCAGGCCTGAAATACATGAGCAGAGAGTTGCTGATAAGTGGCTGATAGATGATAGATGATACACAGTTTAGACGACTGTCCCCAACACACACCTTTTCCAAAATATATGGAAGAGAATACAAGCTTGAAAAGATAAAGTTGCCACAATGCCTGGAAGGGTGGATCTGATTCGAGTTCAAAAGTGAGTTGAACCCATTTTCAAAACATTGAAAAAAATGAATGAGGTAGACCGCATATCAGGCAATTGAACACTTTGACCAGAGTAAGTAGTGCCACATAAAGACACAAAACCAGGGGGAGCTATTAGATACTGAACTGGGCCTCTCTCTCCCTCTCTCTCTCTCTCTCTCTCTCTCTCTCTCTGACCCCCACACACACATGAACACACACCAGATCACTTTGTTACAGTTACTTCTAAGAACAGGCATGATCGTTAAATGTGTGACAGCATCAAGACTGTGACTGTGTCTTTGTAATTTCCTGTGAATTTCTTGAGAAATGCTATGAATTCACTCAATATTAAAAAAAACAAAAAACTGTTAGCATTACAGCAATGAAATGACGCTCTTTAGAGTGTAAAACCTCCATAATTCAGTCTCCAATTCATTAAAAATAGGCAGATCCAGGTTTTGTCTTTTGATCACATCACTGAGTAGAGCCTTTGTTCTCTGGTCTCTCACTTTGGAGCAGAGTTGTTCATTTTCAGTAATACTGACTGAAATGTCTAAGATCGTGGAAACTGTGGATTTTGTGTTAAGGTGGATTTCCCCTTTAAGATCCAGAGGAGGCTTGTGATGAAGTCATACATGTTGATTGCTTTGAGCTATGCTGTTTCTCCTCCTTACACCCCTGATTGTTGTCCTGTTTTTACGCTGGTCTCCCTTGCAAGACATGATCTCAATCAGATCAGCCTGGATAAATAAATGTTAAAAGAATATGTCAAATAAAACATCATTAATAACAGTATCCCTTTTCTCTGGAGAAACTGTAAACCTTTAGCGTCTTTTCTGTTTCACATGGGAGTTAGGTCCAGCTATTAGATACAAGTTAAGAAGTAATTTGATAAGACTTAGATGTGTTGTGGGTTATGAAATGAGACGAACTGTAAACCAGTTCCCTGGAAGATTTCAGTTGTACCATAAAGTATTTTATTTCATTTTACCTTCCTTGTGGAGAGCAGGTTAGATGGATGATATGTCACCGAGCAAATTAAGCATTCATCAACACACATCAAACGGCTTCCTTTTACCAGTGAACTGAGTAAAAAATTACGTTTTTGATATACTTGACTAGATCCATGCAATTCTGATGAAATGTGCTGCAACCTAACATCAGTTCGTGCTTATTTTCTCTTTCACCCTTGTCTGTCACCAACCCAGCATGGCCAGTAAAGGGTTTCCGGTTGTGATTCTTAAGGGCTGCATGACTGGAGGGGGGAACTAGGGTAACTGGTTTTCAGAGAATGAGCCACGTGTTAAGAGAAATCAACAGGAAGCAAATGTAAACAGGATGTCTGGCCGCGTGAGCCCTTTCCTCTCAACCACCCAACCAACAACCCTGATACTGTAAAACCTCCTTGATCCTGCCAGCCACGATGAGTCCATCATCTCAGTGGTGATTTGGGGATTTAGTCAAATACATGTGACACTGTTTCTCATTCAATTTAGTTTGGTTCGGTTCAGTTCTGCTGTGTTCAATTTCTGTTCAGGTCCCGTCTGGTCTTGTCTGTGGTGTCTGTTGTGTTCTTCCATGCCAAACCAAGACTAAAGGCCCATTCACACCTAGAGTGATAACTATAAAGATAACTGTAAACTATAACTATTTTTTTTTTTTATTTGCTGCAGCATTCACACCACAGTGATATCTGGGATAAGTTCCTCAGCAAAGGAAACATCACTGGAGTGAGCTGCCAAATGCTCCGCTCCCTTCTTCCTTAAATTTGATTGGTTGAAAATGTTTTATCATTGTCTCTGCATCCAAAAAATGTAGTTATAGCTATGGTTTTGGTTGTTTTTATCGTTATCATTGTAGTGGGAACAGAGGCACTCTATTTACTGAGAATGATTTAAATGTTTTTACAGTTAAAGTTATCTTTATATGTATTACTCTAGATGTGAATGAGCCTTAAACACAAAAGATGAATCGTTTCTGACTTTCCATAATTGACATATCAGCTACTTTGCTAATTCAGGTCAGTTATATCTATTCATCTATTCCATCTAGTTATATCTATTCATCTATTCCATTCATATCTATTAATCTATTCATCTGTTACATCTATTCTGTTCTGTTCTGTTCTGTTCTGTTCTGTTCTGTTCTGTTCTGTTCTGTTCTACAGCCAGGTACTTTGTGGTTTCTTTACTGGTAGACACCTGCTTCTTTTGTAAAATTGCACAGTAGGATAACCATATCTCCACATGTTTCACTTGTGAGCGAATGTAGCTGACAGCCAGTCAGAAGAAGGGATTTCCTGTCACCACTGACAGACGAGCACACAGAAAGGGCTGAGGTGTTTTTGTTCTGGTCAGTGGTGTGTAGGTGTCTGCTGCGGGGTTCTCCCCCACAGCAGAGATCACAAGAGGAAATATTATAGAATGAGGAGTCATACACATGTAGAAAAAGACAGCGGTTTAGAGAGCAATAGAGATAGAGAGAGAGAGAGAGAGAGAGAGAGAGGTTGAGAGTTACTGTAAATCTAACAGACCATGCTTACAGTAACTTTGCTATTCTTGTTGATTTAAAGTGTGGGTGAGGGTGAATGTCAGGGGGAGGACGATCATCTTGTGAGAATCAAGATTGGCACACCAGGTATGCCCGGTGTGCCCGTAAATCCATTATACTACAGCATAAAGAAAATCAGAGTCATTGTTGCCATTGTTGAATCACAGATTCATTTTTTAGTAATACAAATGTTTCTCAGAGCCAGAGATACTAACGAGAAACGAGAACTAATCTCACCTGTTGAGTTAAACCTCAATGAGCGGAGCCGAAGAACCAGTTTTTCTAAAAAAGTTAGACTGAACCCCAGTGAAAATGGCAAGGAGAAAGGGAGGTGGTAGCAAATATTATTAAGTCTAGTGCTCTTGCTATTAACAAAAAAATGAAATCTAGCCACAATAATTTATTTATGTCAGCTAGTTGGCCTTGCTGACCTTCCAAGCTCAAACCAACCATATTAAACTATAAGCTAGTTAGCTAGCTGCTGACCTTCCAAGATCATGAATGAATGAAAAAAGAAGTCATTGTAATTTATATTTTTTTATTTATATCTTGACTAGTGTTCCTTCTTTGCCATTCAAGTTTTCCCACTTAGCTAACTGCGGTTCTTTGGCTCTGCCCATTGAGGTTTAAAGGAATAGCTCACCCAAAAATGAAAATTCTGTCATCATCTACTCACCCTCATGCCAGTTGAAACACAGGTGAAGTTTGTCCATATAACACACAGGGAGGTTGCCAGCACAACTCCATAGCAGCCTTCTCCAAAACAACTGAAGTCAGTGGGGACCAGTTCTTCAGAGTTCCAAAAAGACCTATATTTACACCATAATTTAGTGCAAATCTTAACTACAGCTGATTGATTTGCAACAAATAATGGTGTATAGGTCTTTCTATTCACAGTGTGATTGTTTGGCTGTTTTTGTTTTGGAACTCTAAAGAACCGGTCCCCATTGACTTCAGCTGTTTTGGAGAAGGCTGCTATGAAGTTGTGCTGGCACCCTCCCTGTGTGTTATATGGACTAACAAATTTCACCTGTGTTTCATTTGGCATGAGGGTGAGTAGATGATGACAGGATTTTCATTTTTGGGTGAACTATTCCTTTAACTCAACCAATGGGATTATTTCTGCCTCCAGAGCAGCTCTGCCGCTGAGAAATGTTTGTAAAACTTCTGCTGAAACGTGCAAAAGGCCTGAAGCAGGTGACAGAACCCGACATGTCCCCGCTGTTTATCGATTACTGTTAATTTTGGTTATTCATATTCCTCTCCTTCCCTTATAAACTCTGCACAGCAACTTCTGACAATAACGACAGACTCCAAAACAGGAGTCTCATGATCAGTTATTTTGACATGTAAAAATAGTGTGATGGCAAGTAGTATTGTTTTTTTTTTTTTGAGTTTTACTGGTGACCAGTTTCATTTCCTATATTTTCTAGGAAAGAGAGAACTAGAGGAAGAGCACTGATGAGGGGGCTGTAGCATGGGACTTTCTAGGGTTCTGTTACCAGCAAGAGAGGGGGAGAGCTAGCGGGATATTGCGAGGCCGTATCTGCGCTTGTGTTCCCGTCTATTATACATAGACTCAATAGCATGACGTCATGTTTTTTAGCTATTGTGTTCACAGACAGAAGAAGAGGATTTTGTGAGGATGTTCAGTAACACCTGCATGAATGTGTTTCTGTCTACAGTTAGATTTACAGCTAGATCCTCAGATTACGCAAAGTTCTTTTCAACAGTTGAAGAACCATATGGTGTATTATACCTACTGCAGTATTTGTTCCACTGTCAGAACAAATGAGTCCTGTACCAAGTGCATGTTCATGGACTGAAAAATAGGAATTCAGAACACCAAACGTAGAGAAACAATATCTTTAATATGCTACATCATGTAAATATAAAAGTATCATCAAAATAGTCTCTCACATATAAATTATCAACATCTCATAGCCTGTTTTCAAAAATAAACTACATAGACAAACATACTGTACAAATAAAAAATACTACAAATATGATAAAAGAAATACATTATTGACTCAGTAGTAAAATGCTCAAGAACAGTTCCAGCATTCTGGTTTTGGGTAACACCAAAACGTGGAGCTACTTACATTTTTTCCAGTGCTAAGTGACAAGAAAATAATAATTTTGAAAAAAAGGTGTGCCTGTCTTGCTCACTTTCTTTGTCTCACGCTGAATATGAAATACTGATGTGCCTAACATCCGTCTAAAGACAGCCACCTGAGTGTACAGCAGTACATGTACGATGTGCAGCAGTATTTGAAGCAGGTATAAAGTGTATTTACCCTGACTGGCTGTGGCTGATATGGCAGAATTAAGATTTGGATGAAGCTTGTGGTTGTAAACCTGAACAGTAAAGCTTTGTATGTAAGAAGTAGCACTGAAACATTTGAATCCAGCAAACAGCTACATTGCAATAAACCTACTCTCTCAGGATTAAGTTTAAACAGAAATGCAACGCAAATAAGAGAGCATAATAAGCCATGTATTTGCGGATCTCATGTATATTGTACTGGAGTTTCAATGTGATAGCATGATCACACTGAATCTACAGTATTTCTTTGTTTCTTTTAGTAGCACTAGTTTCTGTTCAGCACAGTATATCCTTGTTACCTTGATACCTGCCTATGATAACTCAAAAAGGTCCTGAGAGGTTGCTGGGCACAAAGTCTGGGTCACTTTCCTCACTTGTTACATTATATTGTGTTGTAAAATAAGTGATCCAAAAAGCAGTGCTACATGTAAACTGGTCCTGTCTACGTTCTTTGATTCTTGGTGTTATTTTGGCAAATGCTTATATACACACAGTTTCAAGATACCTGATCTTTCCCTTTTTATCACAAATAAATAACAAAGTTGCAAAAAGAATTGAAGTGTCAGATTGTCAGGAAGGTGGTTGGTGCTTTCACTGTGCACTGTCTGATGTACGCTTTCATTCCCACTTTCACACATGCACACACAAGCTCAAACACGCTCTCACTCAAAGTAAAACAATACACACTAGACAACCGTTGTTGCAAGGGACAAGTGAAGACTCATCCGCAAGTTAATACCATGTAATTGTTCGTTTTGTGGTTTTCCTAAGAGATCAAGTCTCCTTGGAAATGTCAACATTTGCGAGAAAAACACTAACAGAAAAACATATTATTCAACTAAATAAATATAGATGACTCAAGGTCTCCGAAAAAGTAATAAGTTAAAGCACAAAAAAGCAAACACTTTTCTACCTGAGTGAAAACAGTTGTAAGTACTTCACAGCTTAAAAAAAACACCCTCTTTCTCCTGTCTTTCTATAAAATTGAGCAGAGCTATGGGTGGAAGTACAATCACTGAAAACCCTAGCCCAGTCTTTGGAATGCTCTTCTTTTGGTGCTGCGCTCATTGGATTGTGACTGTTTTTCCTCCCCGTTTTGTCCCATTTGGACAAAAGAGGGAGTTTTATTTGGCGACATCTCTTTTTTTCATTGTTGGCTGCACAACTACTGTATGCAAACGTCTATAATGAATTAAATGTCATTCTGTCCATCTGTCCTTTATATCTCTCCCTCTCCTTTCAGGTGTCCTTTTACTTCCTCCTCACTGTCCTTCCGTCTTCACCATTGGCCGTTTGTAGAGATGAACCACACTAGCCCTCTCCTGATAGGCCAGCTGTGGGCTGTGGTGTGATGCGGGTGCAGCTGATTGGGCCACAGGCATCGCCGGGGCGTTTATGGCCGCCGTCAGAGCGTTGAGCAGTAGGCTGGCCTCCTTCTGGTCCTCCTTCCCCTCGCAGCCCTCCAAGCTACGAGCCACCCAGCGCTCCACAGCCGCCTCCACCTGCGCCGGGGAGGCCGCCTCTGTGAGCGCGTCGGCTTCCTGGCTGGCATCAAAGCGCTCCACCATCTCTTTGACGTGCACGTTGACGTGAGCGCTGGAGTTGGCCGGGCAGCAGCTGCGCTGGTGGGTGCGCAGGGAGAAGCGGTGGAGGAAGGCCTGAGCGCACAGCTGGCAGCGGTAGGGGCGCTCGCGGGCGCTGTGGAGGCGGCGGTGCAGTTTGAGGTGGATGTACTGGGTGAACTTGGTGCTGCACAGCTTGCACTGGTAAGGCTTCTCTCCGGAGTGCAGGCGCAGGTGGGTCTTCAGGTTGCTGGTGCTGCTGAAGCGCTTGTGGCACACCTGGAAAGAATGGGATGAAAGGTTAGGGTAATCGAGCGAAAGCCCTTAAGAAAAGAGTGGACTGGAAGGATTGTTATGGGGAATATAATTGGAACAATTTGGCAGAACATTGTCATGTCATCTTGATGTCAATATAATAACATTGTATCGCTGTTGACCAGGTTCTTCCAGTCCTCTGTGGTTATTTTGTTGCTGTCAGATAAACAGGAGGGACTACGTTTCTTTCTTTTCACGTCAACAGGGCTTGATCTACAACCAGTTCTTAGTCATTTGGAAGATCACAACCAAAGAATAGAAAGTCACCAAGGAAGAAAGGACTCACGCCCACATAGTTGCAGTGGCAAACAAAAGCACCGAGATTCCTATTACATCACACTGGGTAGTGGCTCAATGAAAGTCCAATAGACACTCTGCGTTACCAGAAAGGTATGTGTGCGAGAGAGCATTCATGTGTATTGTGTATACAGTGTAGTCATGTGTATGTCTCTTTCTCTTTACATAGTGAGCAGTGAGGAGAATGGAAGAAGCTTGTAAAGAGAAAAGAAAACACACACACACACACACACACACACACATACACAGATTATTATTTTCAGCTCACCTGGCACTCATGCGGTTTCTCCCCTGTGTGGACCAGGTGGTGTTTCTGGAGGTGAGCCAGCTGAGTGAAGCTCTTTTTACACAGGTTACACTGGAAAGGCCTCTCACCGCTGTGCACTCGCAGGTGGACCTACAATTAGACAAAACAAGCAAAGAAATAAGATGAGCGCTGGTGTCAATGTAGAATCCAGGAGTAAATAGAATCCGGGAGTAGATACTACTGGATAAACTATTATAACCTAAAAATAACCCTGTACAATCAATTGAAATCGAACGGAGAGAGAGAATTCGAATTCCAAAAGGTCTTTATTATTACCATTTAAAACCATACACTATTCCACAGAAAGACCTTCTAAAACCTCCATATAAATAAAGACAGAACAAAAAACACAACAATTACAATTACAGAAGAAGAAGCTAACAGCTCACCTTGAGGTTGGACAGCTGTCCGAAGGTCTTGAGGCAGACGTTACATTCATACTTGATCTTCCCGTTCTGCTTCTTCAGTGGGTAGGGCAGGGATTTGTAGCCGGGGCCGTTGCGCGGCGCCGAGCTGCTTTTGGTCATAGCCAGGCTGAGGTTCATGGCCTCCTCGCAGCCGGACGGGGACTGCTGAGGGGTCTGATGCTGGCCGCTGGGCTTAGGGAGAGGGGAAAGCTCTGGGGTGGCCGGGGCGCCTTGTGGCGGCGACATGTTTGGGGTTCGTTCCTTCAGCCCTCCCTGGGGGGACGGAGGGTAGGGAAGGGACACTGGCAGCAGACCGGGCTGGCCGATGGGGGGGTACGGGAGTCCGTCGGTGCCCAGGTAGCTGCTGTACTGGAGGGGCGCTCTAGAGGGCAGCATCCCGGGGAAGGGAGGGGAGTACTGGGGGAGGAGGAGGCGAGGATAGTGAGGGCCGTAGGGAGGAAGGAGCTGGTAGGGGGGCTGGAGGGGTCTGGAGTGGGGGTACAGGGGGTAAGAAGACACCAGGCCCTCTCTGTGGCCGTAGAGACCGTGGAGGTGAAGCGGGAGGTTACGGTGGGCAGCAGGGAGAGCAGGGCGGTGGTCAGGGAGGTAGGGGTGATTCGAGCCCAGGCCGGCCTCTCTGTGTTCGGGTTGAGGGGAAGGTACGACGCCCCGGTCCTCTGCATCCCTGTCCTCCTCCTCCTCCTTCTCAACCTTTTTGCTGAAGTCCATGATCTGGTCGTCGGGCGTGTCGGGCGGCGTGTCTCTCTCCAGCATCTCCACGTCGATCCTATCCTCTGCTTCTTCATCCTTCTCTTCTTTCATCTCTTCCCTTGTTTTTTCCCGGAGCCAGGCCAGCTGAGGTAGGTGCTGTTTGGTGTATTCTGGCTCACAGTCTCCATCGGCACTCATGTGTTCTATGAGAAAGAAAATGAAAAGTATTGAGTATTGGTATTGAGTTTGAATAGTAAAAAAACAGTATCCCAAGTTTAGTATACCAAGTATTTCAAATTTTTTTTAGTATTTCAAATTTTTCATTGCATAAACCTTATTTTTGTGGTGAAGCTGATTATCATTTCTCTGTTTAATTCCTACATTTAATAGATTCAAAATGTCTTGACAGAGACAAAGCCTCCCACAGAAGGCACTCCCTCTTATGGTAAATGATAGTAGTTTCAGTTTTTAGATGACACTTCAATCAAGTAGAGGTTTCTGTTTGTCATTGCCGAGATAGTAGTGATTTGGCGTGGGAGAGTGTGCGGGTTCTAAAGTGCGTGTGTGGGCGTACATGTGTCATGTATGAGCGGCTGTGCAGCAAGAATCTGAGTTTCATTTGTGAAATGGTTTTCTGGGTGGGTGTCTTACCGTATAGGTTTGTGAGAAAACATGAAACATCTCCTTTTTTCCAACATGACATGACCTATTTTTTTTTCTATTTTTTTGTAACAGTTTTTCGCCTGCTTTGTCTTATCAGCTTAGTCACCATTATGTCACCTGCCGCAAGCGTTCATTATGGGAGCTACACAATTAAGGTGATAAAACAATGTAATGATATTGGCATAGCATTAGTCACCAGGTTGAATGGCCACGTATCTGGTGTATCCAGTTGGTATGACTCATTAGACTTTGTGGCAACAGAGAATTGCTCAGGATTATGAGGAGATGACTTGCTTTTCTATTAGTAGATGAAAAGTAATGACTCACAAGGTACTTTGACCAACCATTGTTTCCCTTAGATTTCTCTCCTTGAAATTCCCTGCGATTTCCCATGTTTTGTGAAATGGCGAGATTGTGTTGTGTCTGTGTGTGTGTGTGTGGGTGTATGCATGTGTTCCCATGTTTGTGTGCTTGCATATGCGTCTGTGCGTGGACGAAAATGCGTGGCACACCACAAAACAAGTGAAACAGTGTATTGTCTCTCATTGTAAGGAAATGTGTGTATTTCGTATAAAGGGCAGGCTGCATGGCAACAATTCAGATTTTATTAATTATAGTAAACCAGAAAGGAAAAAAAAGCTATTTTTTGCTGTGTGTAAATGATAACATCAGATGTTATCCATGGGAAAGGTATACTGTGTCCTCATCTCTTCTGAAGAGAAAGAATTAAGATTTTGCTGATAAAGCAGATGCAAGATTCTTCTCTTCTGTCATCTCGTCACGCAGACTGTGTGCTTTATGCTCAGTCACTGCAACAGATCTAAATCTGTCATTTTATCAGATCTAGAAAGAAAAATAACACGGATTCCTATGCTTCGTCATGCCTCTTCCCCACAAAAACAGCTGACGTACAACAAACAGCTCTGTCTGTCATTCACTCCTTCTCACTCACTCTTCAGTGAGATTAATACAGTGTAAAAGGGGGAACAAACACACCAAATATGTTGGTTGGTATGAGTTGTTTTGTAATCTGATAAGTCCTACACATAACCTACTGATTCATTCACAAAACATAGTCATATAATACCCTCCCTCACATCATATACAGCCAGTGAGCCTGATTTATGCATCTATTTATTGTGTCCTGTTTGCCTATATTCTGCCGAGGTGAAACCAGTCATGTCAGAAGAGTAGGTCTCATTTTTTCACCAATGGTGGCTATCTAATTTTTGAACAAAACACTTCAGTAGGACAGTAGAAAAAGGTTCTCACTCTGTTTGCTGTCGTCCTGCTGGCTGCAGAGCCTCTGGGCAAACTCCTGGCTGTACCAGACTAGTAGCTCCTGTTTGGGCTCCACCGGCCGGATGGTGTAGAAGTAGACGTCCCGGCCGTTCTGGCAGGCCACCAGGTTCTGTTCGGCCAGCGAGCGCGCCGGGTTGACGTAACGCATCCAGTTGCTCCTGTGGACGTCATAGCCGTCGATGAAGTGGTGCAGCTGGCCACCACTGTAGATCTGTAGAAGGAGAGGAGAGAGGACGGCATTAAAATATATTCTCACAAATGTAAACACAGAAACTGTACTTAAGACACACAAACAGTTGCCAATACGCAATTTGTGTGCAGCATAATGAATAATTATTATGTCTTAATATGTACTGACCATCAACATTACTGAACATACTGTAAGGCATTTGCAGTATATGCTATGATCTTTATCAGACAATTTTTTAATCTGAAACAACAATTTCATAGACATGATGCTGACTGATATAGTCCACATAAAATCGTCACAAAAAGATGGAGAGAAATACACAACAAATCAAGATAAACAGACAAGATAGAAAGTCTAAATTATAATTCACCTCTGCCATGTACAGTTAGATTTCCTATATCCTCTTCAGTTATTAGTTATGTTCGGCTTCTTTGGTCTGCACACTGCAAGTCTGAGCTGTGTGTCCTGTGTGTTACACTCTTGTGTGCTTGTGCATGAGCTACTGTCCTGTCACTACCTTTATCAGCAGTGGAGGCGTGGCCCAGACACACCACGCACACCACTCTCTCTCTCTCTCTCTCTCTCCCTCGCCCTCTCGCTCTTTCTCTCATTTTCTCTTTCTCCCTCTCTCTCCTCTCATATTTAAATTGTATTTCTGTTTTGCCACTTAGTTCATAAAATAAACTCCACTCATACTCTATGATCAACCGTGGCCATTTCCTTTATGAATTTTTATGTGTTATGTTGTGAACATAAACACAAGGCAAAAGGGAAATGTTACTGCCGGCTGCTATTGACAGACGGTGGTGGCAGACAGCCAAACCTCACACACACACACACACACACACACACACACACAAAGCACACAGTGACACCCACACACACGCCTTTAGCAGCACGTCCACCTTCTCCCCCCACCTGTCTCATGAGAGAGTGATAATATAATTACTCCCAGGGTGCGTCAGACTTTCACTATTGCACTGGAACAGGAACACCCCTCTGATAGGTTTACAGGAAATAGAGCCGGAAGGAAAATACGTAGGATTGTAGCAAAAAAGTCCTTATGGGAATTGACTCAGCAGAAAAAAACTCCTGAGTGACACAAGCCACGACCGGGAGGGAGAGAAGAAGAAAAGCGGGAGGACGAGACTAATGGGGAGAAAGACAAGGATGTGTGTGTGTGTGTGTGTGTGTGTGTGCGTAAAAGAGAAGAATAGTTCCTTCCTCTGGGTATGTGACACATGTTAAATAGGACCTGAGTGCCGGTAAGGTTGCCGCAATGACTCTGTGAGAGCGACTCCATTGTTGCGTGCCAGAAGCATTCACAACTTCCTCTAAAAGTTTGACCAAAACCCCTGAACACCGCTACAATCTGTGTGAAAGCATTTTTTTTGTTTCCTTACTGACGTGTGGACGCAGACCTGATGTGAAACTATATGAGCCATGTCTTTTGCTTCCATTTCTAAGAATAACGGAGGAAGACGAATGCAGGTCATTTTGTCCCCTCCCAACTCTTTTAAAACTATTCCCATGGTTGTTTCTTATGCGAGGATCTGAGAATTTCCCCTCTTGAGTCCACAGTATCGCTCTATGAGCTGGATTACCATAATTCCGCGATGCTTAAATGTGAATATGCGTGTGTGTGTGTGTGTGTGTGTGTGTGTGTGTGTTCCCCTCACCCTCCAGAAGTATTTCCTGTTGGCCTGTTTGGGGACGTTGTCTTTGGTGTAGATGTCTCCCTGCAGGGGGCCAAAGCGAGTCCCCTGGGGAATGTACTCTTTGCTGAACACACCTGTCACCTGGAAGACAGAGCAAATACATCCATTGATATCCTATTACCATCATGGCAATCAATATCAATTATAAAGAAAAAATGGTCCATCTCAAATAGAATAACACAAAGTTGCTGCACATTCATCGCTTTGATAGGAAAGACAAAAAACGTCTTCATTGTTACACGTTTAACACCAAAAGATGGCTGAATAAATTAATTATCTACAATGAGGCTATGTGACTTCTTGCTATTTTAGCTGTGTTAAGATGTGGCCACAACCTCAACAATCCCAGAGTGCACTCTTCTTCGAGTTCTCCCATCTCAAATGCATATCCAGTTACCATATTAGATAGCAATCATCATCATGTGGCGAGAATTGCGTTTGTCAGTTGTTTCTGTTCAGCGGGTTTCTGGCCTCGGTTCTGCTTTGACATGCTGACCCAGACGGCTCTAGAGCCACGACACGGTAAAACCCAAGGTGACCCACTTTCTACACTAATGAGTTAAACGAATGAAGGGAATTACACTTTCTCTGACCTACTCCACTGATCTCTGACCTGCTGTCCTCATAAACACGAGAGAGAGAGAGAGAGAGAGAGGTGTCACCTGAGTTTAACTCGACTCACGCACCCCTGTTGTTTATCTTGTGAACTACATGAATGCCACTAACATACCTGCACTCTGATCTCTTCTTTATAAGTGTTCCAAATGTATAATGAAGCAATAATACACTAATAGTCAACTGTATCACACTGTTTTAAAAAAACACTTTATAAAGTGCTTTAACAATCGAATAAAAGCAAACAACAAACTCATGAAATACACTGAAACAAAGAAGAAAGCAGAGGGTGGAATCAACATAGCATTAAAAACAACAGGATAAATGACATCATATGAAAGCAAGCCTTTAAAGGTAAGTTTGAAGAAGTGAAGTAAGAGATGACACTGATTCTGTTATAGCTCCTCAGACAGCTAAGGGGCCCTGATGGAAAAAATGCATGTTATCTATGCATGTGGATATGACTCAATGATTACCATAATGGGATACACTGGAATAAGCATTTCAAAGTTTGTTTGAACATGAACATGAACAGGAAACAGACATGCCCGAGGGTAAACGTGGGGATGACATGCACAGCAATACCTGTCATGCAGGTAGGTGGCTGATTCATTTCAAGCCCTTCCAAGTCAGTTCTTTATAAGTTGGATGAAGAAACACTATTGGTAAAATATCCTAAATCTAAAGAGAAGGACGACAGGATATGCCAGTATCCTCCCTCTTGCTGAGAACAGCTGTCTGATTCACACTTCCATTGACAGAGCATAGAAAGTCCAGGGAGGTGCACAGGCTTGGGGTCAACTCTCCCCAAAACACACGCACACACACACACACACACGCATACATACACACACACACGCCAACAGGCTGCAGCATCTGTGGGACGCAACCTCAGCGTCAGGGGTCTTAAGGAGCTTTGTCTTCAAACCTTAAACACGCCCCCCCCCACCCCCGACAGCTCCCCCCCCCCCCCCCCCCCCCCCCCCCATACACAAACACACACTCTCTCTTCCTGCCATTGAGGAAGTACAGTTCCCTCAACAGGATTCTCAAGGCCTCCTATAAAAAGTAATTCCCCCCAAAAAAAAGATATATTTCCTGAACAATTTGTGAGCATTATCGCATTATTAACAGCGGTTGTTGTTGTAAAACGATGAGCATGTGCAAGCTTGTAGTTAATCGGAAGAACAACAGGTTACTGAGGGCATCGGGAGTGTGTGTGCGCGTGTGTGCGGTGGGGGGGGGGGGGGTGTAGGGCATGGGGAGCGAGGCGAGTGAGGTGATTTGAGATGTGATGAACAAGTGTGACAGGGACATTGTGCTTTGCTGGCGTTGCGTGACTAACGCAACCGCTCAGTTCAGCCAGGTTGGGAAGAAATGGGGAGGGGGTGGGGGGGTGGGGGGTAAGGGATGGGGAGGGAGGCTATCGCTTCTTAAATGGACCCACGCTACCGCACGCCTCAACGTCAACGTCCTCCCCCCCCCTCCTCCCCTCCCCCTCTTCTGAACTCGTCCCTCTCAGAATAGCTCCTGCGCTCGCCAGGTTGAAGCATGATGCCTGGCTGGCTGCCTGGCTGCCTGTTCCAAACGAAAGTTAATCGTCGGGGTGGGGGGGGGGGGGGGTTGGGGGGTTTAACCTAGATCCCCCCTCCATCCCCCCCCTCCTCCCGTCCTCCCCCCACCGCTGCCTCTCTCCCCCCCCCACCCACACCCGTCGCTAACGCCCCATCTGCCACGTGCCCCCCTTCAGCCGACCGCACACGCCCCCCCCCCCCCTCCCCCCCGCCCCGTCTTCCCCCGGCACGCTTCGGGATGCGACGGATAAAAACGGGAAAGGAAAGGCGGCACGGCAACGGTATCAAGGAGGTATGAGGAGCGAGACAGGAAGAGAAGGGCCACCCGTTCCTCCTCGCTCCTCGTCCCAAACTGTATCCTACCCTGTCAGTGTCATCGTTCAGACTCATTGGATTTGGAGCGCTCTATTTACTCTGCGCAACTGTCCAAAAAAAAGTGAGTGAATCCACTTAAGAGTAGATTTTCTGGCACTGTCGGAAAATGATCCTGAATTACAGTACTTGTGTGTCAGACAATGTGTGTCTGTACACTCACCTGTGTAAAATCCCTGCAATCAAAACCCTCCTGATACAGTAACTGTCACACCTTACCAGTTATTTAAATTGTACACACCCTTACACATTAGCAGACTCTGTGCCCTTACACATAAGCAGACTATGTGCATCCTCCCACACACACACACGCACACACCTACACACACACACACAAACACACACACACAAGGCTGCATTTTATGATCTTAGGAAATTAATTTCCCAGCCTAGTAACAACTAGTCAAGGAGAAAGAGTTGCATGACACCATCATTAGGAAGGGAAACTACTCGATGGACAAGGGCCAGTGGAGACAATGTAGCTTACTGGCAACACTGAGTGTGTATGTGTGTGTGTGTGTGTGGGTTGGTATGTTTGCATGTCTGGTTTCTCCTTGTCTTACTGTGGACATGTGCACACACACGCACACACACACACACTCACACACTTGTTTGCCAGTAAGCGTTCTTTGTTTATAAAGTAACAGCAGCCCTGGTGTTAACAGTGAAATGGAAAGCACAACAAACTAAATTATGTAGTTTGATTATGTTATTATTACATGAATGCAAAGCCAGCAAGCACTACAGCAGCCTGCCCCCCTCTTCTCAACATGAACAAGCATGTGTGTTGCTTGGGGGAGTTTGATCACACACAGATACACACACACAGATACACACAGACACACACACACACACCACTTTTGGTAAGGCGATTGCATGCGAGCAATGAAATCTTATCTGGTTAACAAGTGTGAGTTTGTGAAACGTTTTTAGGATGCGCTTGTTGGTGTACGTGGGGTGAGCCGTGTAAATAAACCCTCGCTTAATGACCACCGTTTTCATACCTTTCTCATCCTCTGGCAGAAAAATGCAGCAAAGAGAGGAAGAGATGAGAGACTGAGAGCTAGAGAAGAGGAACGAGGGCAGAAAGTGCTGCCTGGGTCACAACAGAGAAAAGAGGAAGGGGAAGGCGAAGTCGACCACAGAAAAAAGTGTCAAGAGCAACCATAAAAGAAGTGAGCGTGAGAGAGCCACAGCTCGAGACACTTCTCTCTTCTTTCTCCTTCACGTCTCTCTCTTTCTGTTTCTGTTGCACCACCAGCACATTGTTTTTATCTTGCTCAAAGGCATGTCTGCAGCACTACAGGTGACTTGTCCAGACAGACGCCTGATCTCCAAGCAGTCAGCTGATTGACTAGCACAAGTATTGCGTACACTCTTGGTGACTCGCCTGAGTGAGAGAGAGGGATGTAGGCGGTAAAGGGGGAGAGGGAGGGATGAAAAGGAGAGAGAAAAAGAGTGTAGGAGGGAAGTCTTGATGCGATTAGATCACCTGAAGGAAGCCAAGCTGATTCCTGTTATCTTACTCTGTGTGTCTGTGTGTGTGTGTGTGTGTGTGTGTGTGTGTGTGTGTGTGTGTGTGTGTGTGTGTGTGTGTGTGTGCCAGTTTGCGCCTGCTTGCATGCATATGCATGTAACACTGACCCAGAGACTTAGAGAAGCTTAACAGGCCTCACCGGAGCTGAAACGTTTCGCCTGTTGAGTGAATCAGTGGAACCAAAATAGAGGTGCCCAGAAGATGTAAAATTGCCCCTGACCTCAAACTGTCGGTGACCTCATGTCCACTGCCGCACCATTCATTCACAAACACACTGCACCGCGCGCGTGTGTGTGTGGAGAACTCATTAGTCAGCAAATCTATTGTTCAAATGAACCCAGTGCAGATGGCACAACAGAATGTTACGTAACAGTATTAATATTTTGGAAATGTACACGCTAATGCTTTAATCTGAAAAAATACTTTTCGAAGACATCATCAGGGATAGTGAGCATGTACTTGGGTTGAAGTTAGTTGTAAATACTTAGTGTGCGCCTTGTTAATCTGTTGTAATATTAGTAGGCTGCCTGATTGCCGGTTCATAGCATGTACTGATTGTATTTACTAATTAACTAGAAATGAAGAAGTGTATAAGAAATGAAGCTTAAATAACATGATAAAAAGCATCTTAGCACTGTTCAATAACACCACACATATACAATATTAGACAGTATGCATTAATTGCTCTTACCTCGTTGTCTGTGCTGTATTCGAAGGTGAGGTTGCGTGGGATGGAGGTCATGGCTTTGGGCAGGCTGAAGCTGGGGTCAGAGACCTGGTCTGGAACGATGTAGGTGCAGTTGAGGGCGAAGTCCGCCTCCCTCCACTCACTCATGTCTCCGCTATCCAGCTTCATCTTGACAATACTGTATGTAGCTTTTGGATTCAGGCTTTCACACAGCTTGGGTTTGGTTCTGTTTGGTTTAGGTTGCTTTGGTATGGAAGTGCTTTGGTTCGGTTGGGTCAGGTCCCTTGTCTTAGGTACGCTGGTTAAAGCTCAAGATCTGGAAAAGGAAAAGAGGGGGAAAGGGAGAGAGGTTCAGTGCCACATAAATCAGTTGTTGTCATATTAACTTGGAGGAAAATTGTCAACCCAATAATCGGCAGTGAATCAGCTTTTTGAATCTCGGTCAATTGTAAACTAGTCAACAGTATGTGAAACAGCTTATTCATATCAGTAAAACATCCCAACATCAAGCTGATGTGATGTTCAATACAAGACCAGCATCCCAGTGTCCTCAGTAAACAACTCAGTCTATGCCTCAGAGCCTGAGAAAAATCCCCTGACTTTCCCTATGCCCCAGTTTTGGCTGAAAATGCCTGTTGGCAGTCATTCAGTGTTTAATCAGCCGGTTTCATTTATGAAGACTCAAAGTTCATTGACAACTGTTCTTGGCCGGCATCCCAGTGCACGCCATTCAGCTCAACCACTCATTTATTGAGAGGCCATTAGGTCCGGCTGCCCTGGTCAGCTCAATCTGCATCATTCATCCATCTTCCAAGCCATTCATCATTGTAAGCAAAAAAGAAAACAAGTATTGACTTACTTTGACACATTCATTCAGCTGTGGGATCCTCATTTCTTTGGCTATGTCATCCCTCGCTCGCTCTCTTTGGATCCACCTTGTCCTTTCTATTCTTCCTCTCCCTTTTCCAGTGTCAGACTGTTTCTTGTTTGTCCAGGAGTTCCTCCCAGTTAGATCCTTTGGGTGTCCGCACTACTGTGCCCACTGTGCCGCTGTCACCAGAAACTCATGAGCCAGGATTGCGCCAAGCTTTTTAGCCCAGGATCCCGTCCAATCACAAGCCGGCTCTGGTCATGTGACTGAGCCATCTGACACACAACTGTTGGCTTCGGACAACAACATCGGTGATGATGTACACTTGGCCGCAAGTGGCTGTTTCGATGTATGCTTACACACTTATTACACGCATGCACACACGCACACACACACACACACACACAAAGGAACAGCCCGTGCTGGTAAGACGACATGTTAATGAATGAATAAAGGAACAGCAGATGGCTGGCCTGTTGCCACTGAAAAACACACTGATAGACTTTTGCTTGGTTTGGCACTTAATGAGCAATCTGCTGCTACTGTATCTCCTTGACCTACATCTCACTGTGGAACATTTTGAACTAAGACCCCTAAGACCCCTGTCTCTCTCTCACACACACACACACACACACACACACCACCAAACGAAACACAGACTCATACAAAGACACATGAATACATTTCCAGTTCTATATTTTGATCAGTGGGGAAATGTCAGTAAAACATTTTGTAGGGGTACAAAACACATGATGACAAATCCTCGCACAATAGCACACACAAAATTAACATCTTTCCCTCTCTTTCTCTTTCTCTCCGTCACACGCAGACATGTACTGATTCTCGTTCTCATTCGCAGGTGAAGATGTAGGGCAGGTCATCACAGCGCACAGCAGAGAGACTGAACCAGGGGCTTAGACACCTGTCTGATGAGCTTCCCCTTTACTTTCAGACAGAGACACGCACACACACACACACACACACACATACATAACAACACACACCTGGACTAGTTTCTCTAATATGGAGCAGCTTTGGTCGCCTGTATAAAGATAGCCAGGACAGGAGAGAGGAGTTAAAACAACATATGGAGGGTAAAAAGAAGGAGAATCTGACTTTTCTATGTGTGCTGACACTGTATCCTCAGTCATTGTTATTTGATTACTGGTGATGACACATAGGCGTACGGAAAGGACCAATTTCTCAATTTTTGCTTACTGTAATTCACAGTTGGTATGGTTTCCCGCATGTAATGTAAGGTTTATTGTGTTGAAAATGTCAAAATCACAGGGGCAGCAAACCACCAGTTGTTCTCAATTCCTCGGTTCCTGAAAAGTTTCCTTTTTCAAGAAACTGAAAAAAAAAATCCTCTTATTTATTTCATTTATAAACCAATATTGGTGGTTCATATTATTCTAAATCATGATACAGAATTTCAAATATGATCTCACTAAGTAGGCTATTAACATGCATAGACAAGCATAGAGGTGATACGGTATGACACATATTTGATCTCCAGGGGTTACATAATATTTAAAGATAAACACAGCAACAGTGATTTTAAACAAACATATTTCATGTGTAATGGAAAATTATACATTTTCAGAATATTTTCAAGGGAAAATACCTGTTGAGTATTTTTTTATTGTTTTTATTTATTTATTTATTTAATTGTTTATTTATGCTATAACTTGATTTAGCCGTACCTCTATTTTAAACATTATTTCTATATTTGTGTCTGCCATCCATCCCACCTTCCCTTCTTTTCTTAACTTGGCCAGTGAAACAGTAAATTGGCTGCCATATGGCGAGATTGCTATTCCAAGAGTGGAGCTTCACTGCCGCGTGTGGTGCAGGGGTTAAGGGTGGTGGTAGAGGGAGCGTGTGTGTGTGTCTGTGTGTGTGTGTGTGTGTGTGTGTGTGTGTGTGTGTGTGTGTGTGTGTGTGTGTAGAGGAGAGAGGGAGGGAGAGGTGGGGACTCAGGCTCTTTCACTAGCCTGCGCCTGGCTGGGCTAATTTCTCTAATTTGCAGACAGTCTGGGCTTGGGCTCAGGGCTCAGAGGCTAAAGACCCAGAGCTGCAGGATAGCAGGCGAGTCGACTGAGCTCAGTCCTGGACACACATAACATCCGGGACATCAGACGCTCCAGTTGCACTTTTCCAGGGTGGGAAACCTTGCTTACAGCAAAGGGAACTCGGCCTCAGCAGGGAGGGAGAGGGAGGGAGGGAGGAAGGGAGAGGGAGGGAGGGAGGGAGGAAGGGAGGGAGGGAGGTATCGGCACCAGACGAGACAAAAAGGATAAGTAGAAAAACGACCTGGGGTCAGCTATAAAGAAGCTGTCTGAGACAGAGAAAAGCAGACAAAGTGACATGACCTGAGACATGCTAAAGTGTCAGCTAAGTTGATAATACCTTTTGCTGTGTAACAGTCTGGTCTAAATGGATACCTGTTGCCATGCAACACTTTGAGAACTGTGCTGCTCTACTTTCAGTAACAGTGCAGAGAAAGCTGCCACCTGTTCTACCAAATGTTGCGAGTTTAATTTACTGACGGTAAAGCGACACACATAGTGATAGTTGTGCTTGTGAATGTTGTAAAAATGTTATGCCTGAAGCTATACTGAAGGACAAACAGTGAAGCATGACAGCAGACTCAAGGGGAGAGAAGCTTGTGACCAGAGGGCTGCCAATTTGAATCTCCAAACCCACCACCGAAGCCAGTAATAGGTTGATTGGGTCCTTCAACCCGCTCCAAATAACGAAAGGTCCGACTGAAGCCAATTAAAACCTGCTGTGACTGTAAACAACCACTACTGCACTTGCCTTTGCATTTACATAAAAAGCAATAACAGGCATGTGGTGGTTTACAGCCTAACATTACTGAAATATTCATAATGCATCCCTTGCTGATTTCCACCTTCCACAGAATAAAAAAAAGAAAAAAGAATGCTGAAACATATATAACATAAGTTATACCATGGCAAAGCATAAAGTCATTAGCCAACAATAACAAAGAACTAGAGGACAGCTTAGGATGTGGTACATCTGTCCCCGTATGCTGCAAAAAGAAGGCAATTAAGAGTACAATGTAATTAATCCCATTGTTTATCCATCGCTAACCACCGACTCAGTCTCTACTCAGCCCCCACCTCCACCACCCACAGCCCCCTAACACATGCACCCCACCCAATGGGCATCAACTGGATATGCAAGGTGTGGCACTCACCACACTGTACCGTAGCCTAAATGAGTCCAAGTGTGATGTTGTAGTTTTTATCATTATAATAGAGAAGAAATATCAAGCAAAAATTGCCAGAACATTATTTGGAAGCCATATTTAAAAAAAAAAAAAAAAGCATTCAGGACCCTGCTCTCTCTAAGCTGTGTGTGTCTGTGCAAGATAGTTTTACATCTAATTTATGACATTATATCTTGTCAGTCATCAGTTATTGCTCTGCCTGTTCATAGAAATTTAATCAATACAAGCAAGTTAGGTTTGACTTTTTTGGTGGCAATTATACTGGAAGCAGGAACTTTGCCATACTGTTTCTTTGGGTGATAGTGAAATGCCGCCCTTGTCTTCACCCCACCACCACTCACCACTCACCTCAAACCCACCTCCCCCACCCCTCACTCCCTACTCACAACACACACACCAACACACACACAGAGCCCACCATCGTGGTGCACCGTACCCAAATCTTTACGCCCTTTATCCCCCTCTTCCACCGCCCCCGAGTGGAGCCACGGGTGCCACAGAAGGCCCTCAGCAGGGGGTCAGTTAATGGACTACACGCCGAACCTACTTTCGAACAATAACATACAACACAACATACATATACCCCAACACACACACACATACACACACACACATAGGATTAAATCACAAAACATCAGATATACGCAACAATATACTCAATTCCTTATTTCACTTTCCTTCTGTTGCGGTCTCTAGATTTACTTTGTAAAAGTCTGAATACTTGTACAGTCATCACACATGTACAATAATGAATGAGGTTGGGAATAAAGCACCTGTGACAGATCAACAAGAAAACAGATCAAGAAAATCAACACTTAGGGAATGGAGAAGACTTTTTTTTTACATTTGCAAGATCAGATATCCAAATGAATAAGTCAAAATATAAACAAAGACGCTACAGCTGGTTTAATATTGCTATTCTGTGAAACAAGGCAAGACTGGTAAATCAAATTTCAGCCACTGAGAGTGTTACACAGCAGCCATTATTTCATACTGAGTAATTGTTAATAGAGCTATAAAAATATTACAATTGAGAATATTTACAATTGAATGAAATTATAAGTAAATGTGATTTGCACAGCAGTAGGGTTTTTGTTTCAAATTGAACCTGACTATCCTAATAATTTCGCCATTACTAAAAACCTATGCAACATATATTATTTTAGATGAAAAGTTAGATCTATGATTATATGAACAATAATCCAATAACTATAACAAGCACACTGGAAGTTAATATTGCAGAAGTGTCAGACTTCTAGATAAAGATTCTACTTCTCACCAACGATCTGACCGCATGCTAATGTCATGTGTTAAGATCTACTGTAACTTTCCTACACTGTAAAAACTCATAGTGCAATTTAGTGAAATCAACTCATCTTTATCCATTAACACAATGTATATAGATGTGTTTGTCAATTTCAACTTAAAAGTGCTAGTTATGAGCTTCATGACTTAAAATCATGAGTTCACATCTTGTGACTTAAAATTATGAGTTGAAAGAAAACCTTACAAAGCGTTCACTAAACTCAACACTGTTAGTTTATTAGCAGACTTCCCAGTATGCATTGCATTCGGTTTAACTCTCCAGAAACTCTTCTTATAAGTTATTGAACTTCCTTCTTTTGGTTTGAATGAAGTTACAGGATAGACTTGTTATGTATGTATGTTTGGTGAATCATAGGTACATTTCTGATTAAAAAAAAAAAAAGTAAGTTTCTCTCTGATGCACATGGCAAGTACAACCCACTACAAGTAAGTGTATTGCAGCTGCATACTATGCTGAACTGTGTATTAATCATGTGATACAAGAGGAACTCGAACTTTAACCTAGCAAACCTTGTGAAAAAATAAATAACACTGGATTTCAGTTCATCAATTAATGCATTCAACTTGGAAACACGAATCAGCATGACTAGACATTTGTTGATTGAACTTATTGTCTTAAGTTCACTCAGTTAGCTTTTCTACATTAGAACAACTAACTAATGATCTTTGACCTAACTATTCAGTACTACTTCAGTCAACTCACAATTTTAAGGCAGCAAGGAAAGGCTACATAACATGGACCATCAGGGATGGAAGTAATGAGTCATGGTATTGGTTGTGAGGTCACATGTTGTTTTTTCATGAGGGCCACAAGACAACTTAAGTAGGTGAATAGTAGATAGATAGAATGCTAGCGTTATCCAAAGTAAGAAGACAGACTTTTTAGTAAAAAAAAACAAAAAAAAAACATTATTATATGGCCTGTATATTCCTAAATTTTACAAATAAAATACCATAAAATTAATATGTAAATCAATGATGTAGCCAGGTTTATTTTTGGAACTATTTCAGGTAAGCATTATAATATTCATCCGCTGCGTAGTGATTTTTAGCTGTACACAGTCTCCTATCATCACCCATCACACATTTACAGGAACAAACAATCATGCTTTGCAGAGCTCTTCTGACAGGGAGTAAGTTATTTAAATATTAATTTGAAACAACAGAAACAAACAATCCCCCACTTTAACAGTGAAGTGTTGTATAACATTCCAGAGCCTGCAGGAATGGAAGAAATGAGTCAGGGACTTTTGGTCTCTATTTGTCAGTGGGAGCTTATGTTCCACTTGGGATCATAAGACATTTAGAGCTTGCGCAATGCAGGCACATTGTTGTAATCAATTAGTGATCTAATGCCAATAGCTTCAATGTAATCTCGCTTTAAGATAGCGAGAAGTGCAATCTCACTTCATGATAGGACTTTCTTATCTGATTCTTCTTCCGTGAGTCACCAGCAGAATCAACAGGCATCAGGGGACTTTCACTCGCAAGTGGGATTGTTCCATTTTGTCACGAGACAGTTACAGTTTGAGCAACGTCAAGAAGAGTTAATGCTGTTGTTATTATTGTCAAAGAAAACACAGCATTACAAGAGTAAACACTCCTATGAGTCATGCATCCTGGCAGTAAATACATCAATTGGAAGGCAAATATGCTTCTATCTGTTATCGGTCTGTAGAGAAAGACATGGTATTATTGCCAAATGAAAAGTCCTGCTTAATTCTATTACTGGTGGTTCATAGATCGCATACTAGGCAAGTCACTCCTTACATCGAGAATATGCTGTACTTTGAGGCCAAGTCAATAACATGAGCTTAAATGAGTGGAATACTGAGTGGAGAAAATGCAAACAAGCCATGGGACTTTTAGTTGGCAATAATATGACTTCCTGCAGAGATCGTGTGACTTCAAGCCCTCATTGCAATGCCAACAAATACTACCAGGGAGTTCCAGGTAAGCTGTCATCTTGTGGTCTAAGTTAACCATAGCATCTTATCTGGGGAAAAGCCCCAGGTGCAAAGTTCAGGTCAGCCAAAAGAAGGAAAAAAGATAACAAAAGCCCACGTGAGTTCAGGAGTAATGTTGAAACAGGGATTTGAAAACCAGACTCTTGTGTTTTTCTTTCACTGAGAATGAAAGTGAAAACAGTTCAGTGATCGCAGAAAGGTAACAGCCCATGACATGTGTGGGTCATGTCAGCTTAGTCATGAGTCTGACTGTACTGTCCCTGTGTGATGCCAAATAGGCCGCACCCTGTAAAAACATGCTATTGATAGTAATATTTAGGAAAATATTACACCATGATGTATTTAAATTCCTGCAGTTTCTGTGCATCACAACTTCTTTTTTTCTCTCTTCCCGCTCTCCTGCACTGCCCCTCCCTTGCCATCTCAGTTGTTTTCCAGCTTTGCCACCGTAAACAGCAAACAGCTGAGCGATAGATCTTCGGAGAAAAAGAGGATTATTTCTCTGTTTATGCATTGTTACTCTGCTGTTGTGGTTGTCGGGGAATCCGTCGCTAACGCGTCCCTGGCAACAGCCACACCCACTCTACCGGGAAGTAGACGACCTGTGGGAAGGAACCAATGCCGCATCACTTTTGGGGGGCGCGTTGTTTACCGAGCCTGGTCGGCTTAGTGTATCCTCAGATCCCTTTAACCAGAGGGATTATCCCCACTGGCTGAACCTTAAATATGTAAGATTGCATTATTACGTTTCATCACTAAAGTGCAGTGGGACATTGTTTTCCTGGAAACATCTTTGTTTGTGAGGCAGGTTGTGGTTTTTTTTTTTGTTGTTTTTCTCTTTCTTTATAGGAGGTGCCTTTGTTTTGTAAATTATATCAATGGGAAATGCTGAAGTCAGAGTTTGTCCATGGGATGCATTGTTTTCACAACAGACAAATCAGACAGATATGATTTAATAACAATGATGTCATCATTTTTCTCCAAACTCTATTGTGTAATCAAGGAAGGATTTTGGACATCACAAATGTTCCTGTTCTACACACATCATACATTCTGACTTGGCAAATATCTCTCTTTCTGAAATACATTTTGAATGAGTTTGGCTTGCTAACGTTCAGGAGATAAATGAACTGGAATGGGCCTCTGTGTTCTACTTGAGACGCAAATGAACAACAGATGAGCGCTGCTTCAGAGCTTATGGAAGTAATCATGTTTACATCAGGAAAAAAAAAAAAAACTATATGGTATCTAGAGGTCAGGAAGGTCAACATACATAATCCAGGTATGATTTGAGACGCAAAAGCATAATCTTAATCTTGATGTATAATCTCTGTCAATCCAACTCCAGTATCCCAAGATGTGTTGTCCAGTTTTTGTTACTTTAGGGGGTTAACAAACAAAATAACAGAGACTTAAATCCCCCCTCGTCATAAATTCTCCATCTGTCTGAAGATTGGCGTCATGTGCCAGCAATTGTTTTCTTGCACCAGATTCCCCCTCCTTTCCCTTGTTGTCTTTTTTTCCTCTTCTGAGGAAGTACTCCTGCAGTCTCAGCAAATAGGACACATAAAACTACGGGTAACCTGGGGCTGTTTTGATTGGTCGGTGGGTTGATGTTGTAAGGTTCTGTGTGTGGGGAACATCTGGCAAAGCTAAGGAGATGAAGAGAAAAGAAGGGAGCGGTTAAATCTTCATTCCAATAAGAGCTATACATTGACACCTAGTCAGTAGTAGATTAATGTCAAATCTGCAATAACACATTGAAATAATCTGCCATTTCATTTTCTTTTCAGAGTCCATGCAAATAAGACAAAGACTGTAAGTAGTTGATGGTCTTCTTAGCCATCTTCTTTACTCAAATAACAATGTTTGTGGCCTTTCATGACTTGAAGATTTGAACTTATTTCAACTCACTTAAACCGACGGCCACAATACAGAAATGTGTAGCATAACCATAGAGGAATGCAAATTATAAATGTAAAATATTACTTAAGCCAAAGCTTAACAATCACCCTTAATACGCATGTGTTGCTTTCTGATGGAAGTACACTCATGTCAAATGTGAGAATCCGTTACCTTCATTCTGTTGCAGACACATTGCCTTGCAAAGCGAGTGTTGCAATCGTGGGATTTATTCTTCTTATTCACTGATTATGCTTGTGTTAACTAAACCAAATGCTGTTTTTCCCCCTTTTTTTTGCTGGCTCTTTGTAATGAATTTCATCAGTTAATCAAAGTTGCAATGATTGATGCTGCCGTGCCATAATCCATAACCAAGCCTGATCAGTTTTGTCACAACACAGTTGAGCTGAGGGATGCTTGTGTAGAACTCTGCACACAGTTTGCTGCTGTGTAAATCATTACAGATTAAGTGTGATCACGCCGTTAGAAAGATCAAGAGAGCTCCAATGACTTTTTTTTAATATCAGAATCACACAGTGCTGCAGCGTGCCTGTTTATTCTTTTAAGGGTAAACAAGAAGTGAGAGCTCACACTTTCTCACCAGCATCTGTAGCCTAATAAACCAGAGTTAAGAGAATTTCTGAGAAGCTGAGTGTGACAGACCAAAATAACCCATCTCTTTTTCACACCTCCTCTGTGCTGCATGCCATCACCGAAGAGGAAGGAAGGAGATGGATGAGCAATGCCAGAGGCCTCAACAAACAACATCCTCATCTGCACCATCATCATCGTCAGGCTGTTTACCATGCATGTGACTTTGAACCACATCGGGGTAGGGGATTGTTCAAGCCTCTGACTTCATCTAGGTCTTCTTAAGTGTTAAATACAATAACAGAGCATGATGTCATGTGTCCTTCAGTGTTTTTAAGATATCTCCTCTGTGGTCTTGTGCACACGAACTATTGTTTACTATAGAGTTAACCACCAACTCTACCAAAGTTGCTGGCATTTTTGTGTTGTGGTTTGACACAGAGGTCAATAAAGATCCATAAACAAAACATATTTTCTTTACACTTTACACTTTACATCCTAGGAGAGACAGACACACTGCACAGCAATTTGAGGTTTCAGAAAAGCTCAATCAGAGGAAATACTGTATAAGAGCTGTGTCCGACAAGTTAACTCTCTCAGTTCAGACATGTGAATATTGACATGCACACATGAGCTAGTAGTGCTGAGCAGAAGGGAAGTAGCAGGTGGGATGGTTTGTGTAAGCCTTCGAGCGTGGCCCAGCTAGGCCAAAATGACTTACTTCTTATTTTCATAGTGTAGTTACTTCTCTGTGAAATCAAATGTATTTACCTTATTTCACTGTGCATTAAGTGACTGAGATGTATTGATTTTCAGAACTCTGCTGTATTATTTGGCACTGAGTTGAAATCATCAGCTTTTTATGGGTAAGTGCGAACAGATGTAGGTTTGATAGCCAGTGCATGGTGGCTAATTTGTGATTCATAACGCTTACATAACCATTCCATGCCACTCAACGACTAGAGGGTGTTTATCTCAATCCCCTACTTTCTGAACTAATGAGACTGTACTCGCCTAAAACCCTAATTACCGCTAACTCTAGCCATCCCCCATAACGCATGCAATTAATATCCAGCAGGCTCAAACCACACACCACCCACGTGCGCCCCAACAAAACAACACGCCCCGAGTAGAGTGAGGGGGAGGGGTGTGATGGGGAGGATGGGGGGGTTAGAGAGGGACAGGGGATAAGGAAGGGGTGATGTAAGGGTGTAGCAACGTCTGGGCTGGTGGTCAACAGGTGGGTTAGGGTCTACTACGGCCCCCTCCCCAATCTCATAGACCACCAGATAGAGAAAGACATTAGCAAAGATCTGTCTGGCAGACAGAGCAGGGGATTTCAGCCCCAAATCCAACGGATCAATAAAAGTGTCTGCTAATTAGGCTGGGCAGGAAAAGGAGGGGGACATATGAGGGAGATAGAAGGAGGGCGGAGGAGAGAGATAGAAGGAGGAAGGAGGGAGGCGGTAGGAAGAGGAAACAAGAAGAGAAAAACAACTAGAGCAGCCAGTGCTGATTCAGAGGTCTAGACAGATCAAGGAAACCCCCCAGACAGGCGTGCCTGTAGAGGAAAGCAGGTGAAGTACAGTAGGTGACGCATCGCCACGCTCTTACATGAGGCCTCGCCAGTGATCTGTCTTGACCTCCCTCCCTCCCTCCCTCCCTCCATCTCTCTCTCTGTAACTCCCTCCATCACTCTTCCCCGGTCTGCAATCTCCCATGTTACAGCGATCAGTTTCTCTGACCCCAATCCTTCCTCCTCCTCCTCCTCCTCCTCCTCCTCCCACCTTTTCTTCACCCCCCTCCTTTTCCCTGCCCCTCCCTCCTCCTTCTTCTGGCCATTATCACTTTGACCTAATTCTCTCCATTTAATCTTCTTCTTCTTCTCGTCTTTTGGACAACAATCAACCCCCTAATTGTCTTAATCTCACTGGTCTTTTATTGTCCCTGGTGCGCACTGCAGAACAAAAACACAAACCTCCGATCAATACTTGGCATCAGGCCACAACCTCGGCCATCATCTCTGCCGATTATCACTAATTTAAAAAAAAGAAATGAGTGGAAGGTTGGACTGCACTGGTGATGTGTTTAATTGAAATAAAGAGAGCTGGAGTTGTCATTTTAAAGAATTTGTTATCTAAGATAATTTGTCACATGAGAAATGTCAATGATATGTTGTTTGTCAAAGAAAAAAAATGAATTAGATGAAATTTCTTCAGTGGTAGAGACAGAGATTGTGGGCTGTAAGAGGTAAAGAAGGATAAATAATGATCATATTGTAGTGTTATTCAATGAAAACAAACTTATTTTCATAGAGAGCAAAATAGAATTAACAGATGAACAGCATTGCCATTCGAGGTGAAGGATAATATATTTCACAGTTCGGAATTGAGAAAAAAAAAAAAAATCAGCACATTTTTGCATCCATGAAATAAATCTGCCTTGAAAGCAACAGCACAAACCGGCAGTTGTAAACACCGTCTTCAAATCTCCCTCTAGCCGCTTTTTATGCTCCCTAAATACAACAAATCTGTACATTGTCAATTTCTAAAATGAGAAGCTTATGGAATAGCACTCTCAGTTATATTACTATACGGCTTTGGGCGCTGAGCCAAAGATATTAGCTTTAGAGCAGTAGTAAGCCTGCGATCAAACAAAGGTTAGGGGGCGATTTGTGTATGATTTTGAAATGATAACCAGGACGATAATCAAAATATTCAGAACAATAACGGATTATCTGTTGTCAGTCGCTGCGCTCCACACCATCTGTTGAAGAGAGGGGCGGGGGTTGAATAATGTTGGCCACTTCTGTGTTTTTGTGTGTGTGTGAGCATGTGTGTGTATATGTACATATGCAGGCATATTGTTTATTTTTCCACGTGCTCCTGCGGCCTTGTCTCAGAGTTTAACATGTCTTTTATCATTTGTTTTTTCTCTCCTTTCCATTTTGCTTTTTTCTCTTCCTTTCCCGCCACTTCTCTACTCTGCTCACCCACCTTCATTCACACACTTTCTTCATCTCTCCTCCCTCTTTTCTGCCCACACCATCAGCAGCATAACTCCTACTCTCCTCTCCTCTCCTCTCCCCTCCCCTCTCCTCTCCTCTCCCCTCCCCTCCCCTCTCCTCTCCTCTCCCCTCCTCCCCTCCCCTCTCCTCTCCCCTCCCCTCTCCTCTCCTCTCCCCTCCCCTCCCCTCTCCTCTCCTCTCCCCTCCTCCCCTCTCCTCCCCCCTCCTCTCCTCTCCCCTCCTCCCCTCTCCTCTCCCCTCCTCTCCTCCCCTCTCCTCTCCCCTCCTCTCCTCTCCTCTCCTCTCCTCCCCTCCCCTCCCCTCTCCTCTCCTCCCCTCTCCTCCCCCCTCCTCTCCTCTCCCCTCCTCCCCTCTCCTCTCCCCTCCTCTCCTCCCCTCTCCTCTCCTCTCCTCTTCTCTCCCCTCCTCTCCCCTCCTCCCCTCTCCTCTCCCCTCCTCTCCTCCCCTCTCCTCTCCCCTCCTCTCCTCTCCTCTCCTCTCCTCTCCTCCCCTCCCCTCCCCTCTCCTCTCCCCTCCTCCCCTCTCCTCTCCCCTCCTCCCCTCCCCTCCTCCCCTCCCCTCCCCTCTCCTCTCCCCTCCTCTCCTCTCCTCTCCTCCCCTCTCCTCCCCCCTCCTCTCCTCTCCTCCCCTCCCCTCTCCTCTCCTCTCCTCTCCTCTCCTCCCCTCTCCTCTCCTCTGCTCTCCTCTCCTCCCAGTGGGTGAGTCTGGAGCTGCATGGCTGTCAGATGACTCTGTCTGACTCTGCCCTGCTGTAATCTGACATGGCTAATCTAATCTTTCTGTCTCCACAGATTGGCAAGCTACCTGGGTCTCTCCAGCCAATTAGAGCCCATCTGCACGGCACGCCATGCAGGCCGGGCCAAAGCCAGCCACTTTAAGGGCCCAGCCAGACAGACCAGTGCAGGGCTCAGCGATGGCTCAGGCTGTCTGGGGCCCCAAATATCTCCTTCCATAACAGCCCATCTGTCTGTGGCTTGGCCTGGTCCACTTTCCTCCCCACCAGCCCCAAAGATTACAGCTCGACTACCAATTAAAGCACTTGTTGTGATACAGTTGTTCGGTAATCGCTGAAGCACTGATTCATCTTTGTGGTAATTGGGCTACTTTGGTGCCCATTGTTGTCCTTTTGTTATCATTGCTACCTTCATCAACAGAGGGCTGCCGTTGCATGAAGTGGATATAGCACTTGGAGAGATGAAGTAAGATAAGATAATATGAAAGTTTAATGATCCCTGCTGGGAAATTGGGACGTTGCAGCAGAAAAAATAGAATATAAATTTGCTAAACATACACAATCGTAAATAGGCAAGAAAATTAATCAAAGGCAGCATACAAATTTGATCAGTTTATCATAACAAAATGATCGTTACCATCATCAATGTTGCTACTACACATTCTTTTTAACGTTTATCTTCATTACTGCCACTATCTCTAATAAATTCACCTTGGAATCATCATGATTACTTTAATTAGTTTGTCCATCAATGCATCACGCATCTTATTGTTCTTAATGACAAATGCAAATGCCAAGGTATCTTTGGCTTTAATTCTTGTCAATAAATTAGTAATAATATGATATAATCATAGTTTTTATTTTAATTTTAATGTAAAGAACATTGAGTTTCCCTGTGCATATGCTGTAGAAATCAAGTTTTAATCACTTGCTTGTCTGACTTTACAGTACCTTAGCACTTAGCATCTGTCAATTCATCACATATCCATGGATAGGCACTGAGACAGAGAAGTGAGTACATTGAAACAAGGTCAGAGGCCTTCGAACAGCTTATTTTCTCATCAAGCCAGTCTCACTTAATCACCTTAGCTAAATTAGTTTGAAATTAGCCCTCTTTCTAACTCCCTGTCTTCAGTCTTTCCCTCCTTTCCTCCCCCTTTTCTCCCCAGTCGTTTTCACAGCTTTGTGGATTAGACAGATTAAACGTCTGAAACTCTGTTTTTGTTCTTTTCTCTCTCTCTCTCTCTCTCTCTGTCCCCATCCTTCCATCTGGGGGGGGGGGGGGTTAATCCTGGATGCGCACCATCTCAGCAACCCATCACAACACGTCGGTTTACATTCAAACCTCTTAAAGCTCAATTCATCACACAACAAATGGATCCCGTTAAAGTCATGGATTGACATACGTAGGTTAATGCGCCATAGGCTGAGCCAGAGCTAGACTGTTTCAAAGTATAATATGGATTATTTATTATAATCTGGTTTGGAAACTTTTACATTTTATTTACAGCAGTTTCAGAGTTGCAGCTACTGTAGGAGGTCTAAGAAAATCCCGGGTCTCCTTTTCCTCAGCTTCTATTGATTTGCTGAATGTGCTAGTGAAATAGCCCTTGCTGACGTGACACTCTGTCTGGTCCTTTTGCACATCAGCTCCTTCTGCACTGCTCTGCTTTTTGGTTGTTTGTATTGTGTTGTTTTTAACTCAGGCTGCAACCAAAATTTCCGCTGGTGGGACAATGAAGATAATGTTTATCGCGACAGAGGCAGAGCTCCAAACTAACATGCAGAATCTCTCAAGGAGCAATTGAAACACAAACTATACAAGAAATAGAACGTTTCATCAAAGTTGCATAGGGAATTAATCACAAGGTGTGACACTGTGCAAGGTGACAGGCTCAAATCTGTGGTATGTTCAAGAGCGTGCCATCGCTCTCCTTAGCTCTTATTTCTTTCCATAGCAGTTGATTCTAACATGATCACTCTCGGGGCACATGAATATTTGTTTGTCTTGTGAAAACCTTGTGCCTCCAAAATGTGAACTTTTTAGAAACTATGAAAAAACAACCTTTGCAGTTGCAGAAATCCCTCAACCCACAGAGGAGCATGTAATCCTTCAACTGAAGTTAAAAAATGAAAATCACAAAAAAAAAAAAAACACCAAAAAACGTGACAGCAGCGATATTATGCTTCAAACCAAAGTAAAACAAAACAGAGAAAAGTAAAAAAAAAAACAGAGTAAAAAAAAAAACCTTCTCCCTCTCTCCTCAGCTCTTGTTTTTCTTTTTCAAACACATCTCACACATCATGCTTGGGTCATTGCTGTTTGTTACATTGTCAGCACATCATAACTTGCTCTCGCACACAAAATGGTTGCTTATAACGTTTATTCTACTGTTGTACTAGTAACTCTGCATAACAACATTGGCTGTAAGTGTTAATCTTTTTACTTTATCCTTAATAAAGGGAAACAATGGCAGTGTTTGTCATTAATGACAGCATTGTCTGTCATTAATGACAGCACTGTGTTGTTATTACTGAATAAAGAGGAACGATGACAGCGCTGTGTGATAACCAGGTGATTCACTTCCAGTGAATATCGGCTGCCTGAAAACAGTGATGAAAAAGTGATGAGCGGATATAACTGCCATAATTGAGGTTTGCTCACGCACCCTGAGGAAAGAAGGAAAAGAAACAAAGAAACAAAGAAACAAAGAAGGATGCTGGACTGGAATGATTAATAACAGAGGTCGATAATATTCATATGTTCATACTGCAACATACTGCAGAAAACAAGCAAAGAAAGTTAAATAGGGAAAACATAGCAGAGCACACACAATGAACTAAGACAAGCACATGTTGTTGAAGGAGGCAGAGCACTCTCAAGCCTAGTCAGCATTTAGTTCATGCTATGCCATTGGACGGAAATCAGGAGTCAAGAGCTTGGCAGTGGTGCATGTGGACGGAATGATTTATTGACTAAGTATGGACATGTCTCGGAATTAAGCGTGACATCAAGCGATGACATAATTTACTCTGCTGTATTGTTTGTTTGTTTTTTTCAGAATTACAGTCAGATGATTTTGCAATGTGGTAAGATGTTTGCACTGCAAAAACTGACGAGCTGTCAAGGGATTTTATCTTGAATCCAGACCTATCAAGCTTATTTCATGATATTTTTAGTCAAATTATCTCACAGCACTGACAGATAATCTTGCTGTTTTCAATACATTTCACTGTATACATGCCAATATGACTTCATAATTTTATGATATCATCATAAAACAATGAAGAAAATTTTTCGAAGACAATTTCACTTTTACTTTTACTTTTAAATGTTGTTTAAATGTACTTTTAAAAGGATGGGAGGGCTCATCACTTTTGCCCTGCATCACATATAAAGAGACATACAGTATGTCAGGATTTTAGACAGGCCTGCCGTGCCAGGCAGTTGTTTTCTCATGACATGAGTGAGGTCACAATGAGTCGTCCGGTCGCTGAACCTTGACAATACTTTCATGAGCGCTGATTTTAGCGCAGTGATCCATTAATCTGGTGCTTATGCAGCATCTCAGAAGCATCTAGGCAACGTTTTAATAACTGTGTTGATATCAGTACACGCAAGACTTCCTCTTGCTCAAGCTTTGTCTCTTTATTGTCCCTCTGTACCGCTGCGTGCATGCAAACACGTCCCTTCCTTCCTTCGTTTCTTCCTTCTTTTTTTTCTTTCTCTCTGTCTTTCTTTCTTTTCTTTTGTTCTATCAGGCAAGGGAGTGCAAGGCTCAAACCTGATTTTCTACATCATCTCTGTGATAGATGAGGGTTCGTAAGGAGCTTTTTTGTTATGTGTCTTTGTATCAATGCATTGTATTGGTGTTACATGAAAAATATTTGCACACTGTTAATTACACAACGAAGGCTTGTTTGAACTCAAAACTGGCTTTCTCAACCTATTGCTGCCTCTTCTACTTCCTATAGAAGCCCGTCCCTCAGCAGGCACACATACACACACACACACACACACACACACACACACACACACACTGACTTGAACTGCACGCCTGTCTGACATTGATGACATCACTTCCTGTAAGGAGCAGGACAAACCAGCACTGTGTGCTCTGTGCTGCATGTGTGTGTGTGTGTGTGTGTGTGTGTGTGTGGAACATGCTTTCACTTTCACTTCAGCCTCAGTGCCACTGATTCAGGCGAGGAGCGGCGCACAGAAAGACAGAAACAGACAAATATAAATAAACTAGCAAACAGACAGACGGCTCAGGGAGACAGACGAACACTTGTGGAGACCCTGACATGGCATTTAAATACCCGGCTGCTTGGAGAGATGACAGTAAGGTCAGTGTCAAATTCCTGCTGTGTGCATTCTCTCTTTCTCTCTCTCTCTCTCTGGCTTCGCCTCTGTCTGCCATTCTGTCTTAAAGGGGCAGGCACCCAAACAGGAAGAGTGAGACCAGTAAGAGAAAGAAAGAGAGGGCGGGAGGGAGAGAGAGAGAGAGAGAGAGAGAAAGAGAGAGAGAGGGAGGGAGAGAAAGAGAGAGAGAGAGAGAGAGAGAGAGCAGAAGGAGGACAATGACAGAACTGAGTCAAGGAACACAAAATCTTTTATTAATACCTCTCTCAAGTGTTAAAAGATGTTGAGAGGGCATTCAAGTGCAAATCTAAATCTGAAAATAACTGCAATGAAGAAGCAGCCATTTTAAAATATAGCCCTAATGTGTTGCACTTAAAGCATTACTGCCATGCAATGCAGTTAAAGTAAGGAGTTATCCACTAAATTGTCAGAATCACAATTGTTTATCTACAAAGAAGGCCTACATGTATAACTGCAGTGCAATGTGTACGTACTCTGGTTAAGTCTAGCCTATATGCATTTGTTTATCTATCTAATTATCTACTTATTTATTTCTATTTAAATGGTTGGCAAGTATGAATTGAAGGGCTGAGATTCGCTGGAGAAATAGTTGGTTTGGCACAACTCCTTATCACTTGCATGAGAAAATAACAACCGCAGTAGGCAATATCCGCCAGCCTACGCACACCTGTCAGTACTACCTGAGAACCTGAGAAACAGACAATTGGCCATACTCCCATTGTTTTGACGTGTAAATGTGAGAGGCTTTATTATATTATATGAATATGTCATCAGTAAAAAACAAAACAAAACAGGATTCCTCAGCAGGTAAGTAACCATACCTCTCACGGCAAATTACTCATGAACTTTGACATGATATTCTCTGGAAGAGTGCTGTCCTTTCTGCCAAGAAACTCAAGCATGATTGCCAAATAATACAATGGGCCTCATTCACGAAACTTTTCTTAAATTGTTCTTACTTTTGTTCTTAAGAAACATGCCTGCGTAAAACCAACGTGGGATTCATGAAGCATGCGCAGAGTCTCGATTTTTGCGTATTCCAGGTGTATCTGATGATGAATGCCACTTGTTGATGCTGATTAGCATAGGTAGACGCCCCGGCAACTCCATAAAAGGCCTGCTGTCTGAAGGGTCGTGCGCAAATGGAAAGCATTACTGGAGTGGTGGAGAATGGCAAACAGGCCCAAGAAGAAAAATTCAAACTCTGAAATAGAAGTGTTTTTGTCGGGAGTGAACTTTTTAAAAGTGTAAGCGGTGGAGTGACAGCAACTGAGAAAAAAAAAACATGGCAAGAAATTACTGATGCTGTCAATGCTGCAACATCAGAAACACACACCTTGAATTAAATGGTAAACGGTTTGCCTTAGGGTAGGGTTAGTCTAATTCCAAATAGATGCAGTTTATTAGCTACAGGCGGACGGCAGGGCGCTGTCAAAAGGATTGGGGGAATAATATGGAGACTGTGCTGTCAGGTGTCATCAGCGGAGTAGCTATTGACAGGAGCTTTCTTCCTGCGGTGTCCAAGCACATCCAACATCCTTCCAGCTCAGTATGCTGCACTCGCTCATGTGGCGGAGCAAGTTCTAAGATAGAACTTTATTGATCAATAAATAATATAATAATATGTATGATTATATATATATATATATATACGATAATAATGAATCACTTTAATCACTTATGTTTACAATTGAATAGAATTGCCTATGAATTTGTTCATATCGGCCTATAGCTTTGTTAATATGGTTATTATCACCAGGCTTACAAATGGAAACACATTTTGTTGTTGATATGAGGTCTGGGACTGCTTTAATAGATTTCGCTTAAAGGATAAGGCATTCCAAGTAGAAACCACTTCATGCGTAATGCCCCCACGCATGTTTCCAAACACACGTAGATTTCGATCGTACCAAAGAACAAATTCAGGTAAGAAAAAAAATGATGAATGCCGAACTGTTCGTGGAAACGTTCGTAAGTACACTTTAAGATCAAATCTGATCATACGCACGTTTTGTGAATGACGCCCAATCATTTTGAGGTTCCACCTAGTTGCAGCTTGCACGTGTGTGTCTGTGTGTGTGTGTGTGTGTGTGTGTGTGTGTGTGTGTTGTGTCTTCCTGTTTGACATTATGTTTCCATGCAACAGGTGGATGACTACCATGGAACTGAGATCTGTGATCCCTACACCTGGCTGGAAGACCCTGACAGTGAGGAGACCAAGGTATGAGGTGACAGACGTCATCATCAGTGTTGGCCTGAGACGTCTTGTAACAAGCCAAAGGCGACTGGCACCCATTAGGACTATCAGCAGTGTCTTTCCTAAAACTCTCCAATTTTCATCCCCTCTCTCTTGCGTCTTCACCCTTTTACTTTCTCCTTCAATCCTCCTGTTTCTCAGGCCTTTGTTGAGGAGCAGAACAAACTGACCATGCCTTACCTGGAGCAGTGCGCCGTCCAAGCTCAGTTCCACCAGCGTCTCACTGAGCTCTACGACTATCCCAAATACAGCTGCCCTTACAAAAGAGGGGACAGGTACCAGTTGAAACGCAAGGGATAGGTCCTGTAGGAACTGAAAAACAGCCTCCCTTATAAGAGAGGGGGCTGATTCAAATTGAAATGCAGGTAGGAAGGAACAAAAAACCCCTTGCATTTTCTGTTCTTTCTCACTATCTTTCATTTTCCTGTGTTTTTGCAGGTATTTCTACTTCCACAACCAGGGTCTTCAGAACCAGGATGTGCTGTATGTGCAGGACTCTCTGGATGGACCTGCCACCGTGTTCTTTGACCCCAACACTCTGTCTGAAGATGGCACCGTGGCACTTAAGAGTGAGTCACACTTTAGCGCACTCACGCTACACATATTATCTTCTGTGTATATGAGCCAAGGCAGCAGGGTGGCGTAGTGAGGAAGGAGGCTATCTTTCAGTAGTCGAAGGCCCTGGATCAAACCCCCGTGACAGCAAGCATGTTCTTTGAGCGAGACGCCGAATCCCCACCAGCTCCAGGTCGCCGTTCTGCAGCTGAGCCTGACCTCTGACCTCCCTGTGGAGACGGGGAAGTGAAAACAGAACCTCTCCTTCAGGGATCAATAGAGTGTAACCAAAAAAATCAAAAGAAAAATAAACCATTTTCACCACTCCCTCTCCAAAAATCACAGTATCACTCTCTCTAGTCTACTATTTGCATTTTTTTTCCAAGTATAAAACAATGTTGACTCCACAATTTCATAATGAAAACAAATTGTTTCCTTTTAAACATATTTCCTTTAACAAAACAAACACTTTTTCAGTAATATCTGTACTTACCGGTAGTATTAGCCTATCTGTTCTTACTGATGTTGTTTTCGGTAATGATACTGCAGTACAGTTTCCTTCCCCGCCCCCCACACAGTGCTGACTCATTTCTTTCTGCCGCTCTCCACTCAGTGGGGCGTCTATCAGAGGAGTGTGAATACTTTGCGTACGGTCTGAGCTCCAGCGGCTCAGACTGGGTGACGGTGCGTTTCCTGAAGGCCGATGACCTCACCCCGCTGCCTGACGTGCTGGAGAGGGTCAAGTTCAGTTGCCTGGCCTGGACTCACGATGCGAGGGGCATCTTCTACAACAGCTACCCGCGCCAAGACGGCAAAACTGATGGTGAGGAAGACAAATGTGGTGAAATCCCCACCGAGGTGAAAGATGCATCAAGATTGTGTCTCTCAATAGAGGCCCAAGGCACAAGACACGGGCCGTATACACATGTTGCACTGAAGAGTCATACAAACAGACATAACGAAGACATGCAAACTCCCTGACTGTACCATACAAAGACTGATGAACATGTACGGAAGACTTAACCTCTCTGTATGTCACTCAAGGCACAGAAACCACCGCCAATATCAACCAGAAGCTCTACTACCATGTGATCGGCACCAAACAATCGGAGGACATCCTTGTTGCGGAGTTCCCCGATCATCCCAAGTGGCACAGTTCACTGACGGTAAGCCAATACCAAACTTAATTCAAATTCTATTCAACCCTATTTTCAATCAAAGTCATTTAAAGCTACATCGGATGCTCGTTTAAAGCTAAATTACAGATTTTTATATAAAAATACACCCGTTTTATCAGCCTAAATCAAAAAGCGGTAGTGATTCTGGTGAGTGAAACCCAAACTGTCTCCCAAACAGCAGTGAGCAGCGCTCCGTCCAGAGAAAGCTGGACTCACCAACATTAGATCTTTTTCCTCTCTCTTCCCTTTGGTATTTTTTGGTATAAAGCATCACAGACTGTCCAGGTTGGCAAACATGAGCGTGCTGTGTGCAGGACACTCAGGTCACGTTACGTCTGGGTGATAAAGTCCAAAATTTTCAAGCAAACATCAGAAGTCTTAACCATAAAAAAATGTCTTCAGCTTCATCTCTCATGCCCTCATGCCCAAGGATGCTGTTCTGTCTATCAGTGAGAGGTGTGAGCTAGTCAAAATAGTAGTGGTGTAAAGGATTACATTTGCATAACCACTGCTCTCTCCCTCCCTTCCTTCCTTCCTTCATCCCTTCCTTCCTTCCTTCCTTCTTTCCATCTTTCCTTTCCTATTTTCAGGTATCAGATGATGGCAGATATGCTGTTTTGTCCATTACTGAAGGTTGTGAGCCTGTCAACCAGCTGTGGTACTGTGACCTGGAGCAGCTGACCGATGGCATCAAAGGTCTGTATCCAGACCAAACCTTTGGAATAAATGAAAAGAAAAAAGCTTCCTCCTCTCTTAATATCTCACACATTTGAGTCGTTCCATTACAGTTTACAGTTGACAGTTTGCCAAAGTGCAGTGTATCATACTTGTTTGTGCAACTGTGACAACCAACAGAAGCAGACTTTCATTTACTTCACAATTTATTTATGCTTTTTTTTACTTATGTGTATTCTCATATTTATGTCTTTTTGTTAACTAACTTATTTAATTATGTAAAGGGATATTGCACTTTTAGAGAATATTTTTTACTATTTAGCATACACATCTCCATAGAAGTTCGGGAGCAATCAACTTCAAACATTAGTTGCTTTTGGGATTTGCTGTCATCATTCCCAGCACTCAATATGTATAACTACAAACTGGTAAAATTAGTTGTTGAGAAGTAGGGTCACAGGTACAGAATTAAATATTGGGTATGCTTTTCCTTATTTGTAAGTGTGTAAGTCATAAAAAGCATTGATGAATATGGGTCCCCAGAGTGATCAAAATTGTTGGTTGATAATTCAAGAACTCCTATGGTTGTGTGTGCCAAACAAGTATATACCTCACTTGAACTTGAACTTTATTCCAGTGTGTATTGTAAATTCTGTGAGTCACAGATGTAAATGTTTATGGGCAAGCATTATCGACACTGCAGCATTAAAACAAATTCCTTCTGTTCCTGAGTACGTGTTACAAGTCGACAGCACACTTCCTATAAACACCCACCTGTCTAGTCTGGGACAACAAGACTGACAACATAATGCTTGATGTGTTGCTGCAACAGTTCTGCGGAATAGTAACAGAAATGTGTGTTGTCCGAAACCAGATTAGCTGAAAACCACAACATCCTTCTTAGATTTTAAAGGGGCAATACATAATGTTTTAACGGCTCCATATAGCACAAAGTGACCATAAGGGGTTTATGGCACTAATGAGATTGAAACATTTATAAGCGAGGATCATTACAGCAACCTTGAGTATCGTTTTCTGATCTCGTAGACTCCCGGGGTTCTCTGTTGTGCAATATGGAGGCTATCGCTAAAATTGATTCCCACCAGTCACCCATAGACGTTGATAAGGGTCATAGATAACTTAATTCATCTCTTCCTCCAGGCCTGCTGCCTTGGGTCAAGCTTGTGGACAACTTTGAGGCACAGTACTCCTACGTCACCAACGAGGGGAGTGTGTTCACTTTCCGCTCCAACCTGGAGGCCCCTCGCTATCGTCTCATCAACATCGACCTGCAGAAAGCAGACCGGCAGCAGTGGACTACACTCATCCCACAACATGACAAGGATGTCTTGGGTGAGGCAAAATGGAAATTGTGATGGAATACAAAGAAAACAAAGGCAGCTACTGTAGCCTACTGCTCCATGCCCACATGGAGGCACCCACATTATGCATCACCAGAATCAGTCTGAGAGATCAGTACAGCAGTTATATCAGTGATTTGTCAAGTATCAGTTTCCTTTGGCTTGTCTGCTGTAAACTAAGTGTCTGAGAGTGCGAGAAGGTTAAGTAAGTCCGCTAATATTTTGCAAGAGGCAAAGGGCTCATACGCAGAATCGCTGTTCCACAATTCAACCATGTTGCAATATATCTTTTCGCTGAATTTCTGTCCTGATGTTTCGATGACAGTCTAACCACAACAATTGGGAAGTTTTCTGTGCGGTTGACCGACCGTCGTCAGAGGGAACTCTGCTCAAAAAGTGAAACTTGAGCCATAAGCAGTTTGCTGTAGTTTGCCGTTATGAGTCATTTGAATGCTCGTAACAGCAGAGACATATCACTAAGACAAACATACGGTACACCACTGATCACTGATGCTTACATGCTCACACACATGCATGTGCGTGCACACACACACACACACACACACACACCGAACACACACAGACCAATACAATTTCAAAGGCACATAAACTAAAAGAACGTAAAAAATAAATGGTAGAAAGTATATGCAGTAAAATCATTAGAATGTACAGTATATTATAGCAATAACACTGTGCTTCATTTGTTACGAGTTAGTGATCTTTTTTATTTATTCCTGTTTTAAACCCCAGTTTATTCCTATACTACTTTGAAGAAAGTAATAATCTGTGACATTTTCATATAAATATTTTCATATAAATATAAATAATATCATATAAATAATATCTTGTGCCGATTGATATAACACAATAGTGATTCAGCCTATACACAGGTCGTAAATTAAAGCCTTTACATTTGCTATTCTTAAAGAGCAATTCAGCACTAACTGAGCTGTACATGGCTTCTATACAGTGAATAGCATTAATCCTGTACTTAATTTCAACTTTTTTTTTATTAATCCATTTCTAGGGGCAGAAAATTGTTGTTGCACTGCTCTCTATGGGCAGAAATCATTTTGTATCAATCACAACCAAGCACTTCTTGCCACACTTCAATCAGTGATGTCAGGGCAGGATTTTTGGCAATATTTTCCTTTCTTTCTTTTTTTTTCAAAACAATTCATCCCATAAATGAATCATTCACGTCACCATGGAACCAGCATGTATGGTAGACAGAGAGCTAGACAGGACTGCCAGAACCCACATCCATGTCTCAGTGTCATGGTCTGGCTGCCACCTACAGACCATTAACTGTCAAGTCACTGGTGTCTGTCTCTGTCTCTGTAATGTGTCGGCCTTGACACTGACACAGCACACAGAGGCAGGACGCCATCTACGGGACTCTGGGTAAAGTGCTGTAAACAAAGTAACCAAGGGAACCATTTTCATGTGATGAGCAGCAGTCCTGTGCTTGTGTTATGATGAGACTGCCACCTGCAGGCTGTTGGTGAGAATATATCAAGTTACAGTAAATTGATCCACAATGTATGGCTGCATTCGGATTAGTATTGGCTTTTAAAACAATGCTTTAACACTTCTCCTTTAACAGAATTAATGAATGAAGTCACAACCAATGCATGTAACTGGCCTGGTCCCTGGGTTATGAGATGTTAAAGTAAAGAAAGAAAAGAAAGAAAAGAAAGAAAGAAACAAACAAAGAACTCTAGAGATGCAGTTCCCTAGGACATACTGTAATGTTCTCACCTTGCGTTATTCACACTGTCGATTACAGAGGAAAGAAAGAAAGAAAGAAAGAAAGAAAGAAAGAAAGAAAGAAAGAAACAAACAAACAAACAAACAAACAAACAAACAAACAAACAAATAAACAGAGAAACAAAGAAAGAACTGTAGAGATGCAGTTTCCCTAGGACTTACTGTAATGTTCTCTCCTTCCGTTCCTCATGTCCTGCTGCAGGCTTCGTCTCCTGTGTGAACCAGCACCACCTGCTGGTCAACTACGTCCACGATGTGAAGGACATCCTGCAGCTGTATGAGCTGGCCACCGGCCGGCTGGTGAAGGACCTGCCGCTGGACGTCGGCACGGTGGCCGGAGTGAGCTGCAAGAAGAAGCACTCTGACTTCTTCTACAAGTTCACCTCCTTCACCACACCAGGTAAAAAATACGCACCAAATGAATTCATATTTCAAAATACCCCCCCATCTCCACCAACACCCATAATCCATCAAGTCAAGTCAAATTTTATTATCCCACTAGGGGAAATTTAGTTGTAGCCAGGTATTAAAAACACATTCAATCCATCATAAAATACAACATGAAAGACAACATACCAGACAGAACAAGAGACAACAATACAATACAGTACAGTGTAAGATCACTTCATGTGAAAACAAAAGACGAACAAATTGCTGGGTGCAGAAAGTGCTTAGTACAATCATTTGTGCAAATTCAGCCTTCTAATTGCAGTGCAAACAAAAGAGTCTTTGAATTTTTTAGTGCTCTGAGTTGGAACTCTATATCTTCTACCTGAAGGTAGAAGCTCAAACTCCCTCTGCAGGGGGAGGTCAGTACAGTCCAATATGACATGGGCCTTCCTTACGACCTGCCAATCGTAAAGGTCAGAGAGCTGTGCCTAGTTCACCCCAATTACTTTACTGGCCACTCTGACAAGCCGACCAAGCCTATTCTTATTGGCCAGATTCAGGTTCCCAAACCACGCCACAATACAAAAAGACAGCACCGACTCAATAAAAGTTCTGTAGAACAGTCATCAATCCATGACTGTCAAAGAAAAAACACTTACATTTGTTACATTATTTGGCAAGACGCTCATAGCTGGCAGGCATGTAAGTAAGAAAGCACTAAGATATATCCACTTCTTGTTCTTGGAAAAGCCTCAAATGACTCAAAAGCTCACCACTGACACTGGAACTAGGAAAATTATTTTAGATATTTTAGAAAACTCTCCATCTTAACAAGTCCTTTAGTCTATTATTGAGTCCTACAATAATCATTTTCTCAAAGTAAGTAAAAATAAATCTGCCAATGGGGTGAGGTAATTTCACTTGTTTCAAGAATTTTTGTAGAATCAAGTGTCATTTTCTTGATAGTAGCGCAGTGATTTTGCCTTATTCTGACTTGTTTCAAGATATTGATACTCATGAAAACTCCTGAAACAAGAGAAACCGCATCTCTCTTGCTTTAAGAAAAAATAAGATTTGAAGGCTGAATATGAGACTAAATGACTGGTGGTCTATCATGACAACTGCATGCTATATGCATCACAACTTGTACATCACTCTACATCAGCATTCAAGAATTACTTTGGCAGTCAATGACAACCTTTAAGCCCAGTAACCGGACCTATGTGATGCCTATAGGTATCATTTACCACTGTGATCTGAGCGAGGCGAGCCCAGAGCCCCGGGTGTTCAGACAGGTGGAGGTGAAAGGCATCAATCAAGAGGATTATCAGACCACCCAGGTAATACACTGTTTTTTCTCTCCTTCACTTATCTCCTCTGCTGCTGTGGGCCGTTCTTCTCCATGCTCAGACCCTCCAAACTCCCCATTCCTCTTCCTCGTGCCTTCATTCAGCTGAGGAAACTCATGTTAGACTCATCAAAAATTGTGCTATCAAAGCTGAGCCAAGAAGATAATCTGAACCTAGGAGGCACTTTCGGAGAAGACTTATTTTTGAATGAATGGATGAATAAATAATTAACCTGTAATAACTGCTCTCACATGTTTTCAGGTGTTTTATCCCAGTAAAGATGGAACTAAGATCCCCATGTTCCTAGTCCACTCCAGGGGCTTAAAGATGGACGGGACTAATCCAGTCTTCCTGTACGGATATGGAGGCTTTGAGGCCTCCATACAGCCATACTACAAGTTAGTAGAAAAGGACTTTCTGACCAAGGGATGTGTATCTATGCCGCTAGTGTGTTTGTCCCCATTGAGTCCTAATGTTTCTTTTCTTCCTGACCCTGTTCAGTGTTGCCTACCTGCTGTATGTGAGACACCTGGGAGGGATCCTGGCCGTGGCCAACATCAGAGGGGGAGGAGAGTACGGTCTCACTTGGCACAAAGGTACAGAGATAAAAGTTAACAGAAAATGTTTTAAAAAAGCACAGACGCACACTACCAGTCACACACCTGATTGAATGTTCTATGTTTTTCATTATCTTAAAGCCATTTTGATCTAAAGGCTTATGACAGGCTTAGACAAATATAAATAGTGAAGTTGATGCCTATGTATGAATTTCTTTGCAAAGCCTTTGCCTTTCCATCAAGGCAAAGGGCGGCTATTTTAAAGAATCTAAAATATAAGATGGTTTTGATTTGTTTAACACTTTTTTGGTCACTGCATAATTCCATTTGTGTTATTTTGATGTCTTTACTATTATTCTAAAATGTGAAAAATAGTAAAAATAAAGAAAAATGCGTGACAAAGTTTGTTAGAAAACCCTGAACATGAGTTTGCCATGGTCTAATTCCATGTTCACATGACTTGCTCTCCTGTGTCATGTGTGTGTGTGTGTGTGTGTGTGTGTGTGTGTATGTAGCTGGTACCTTAGGGAACAAGCAGACGTGCTTCGACGACTTCCAGTGTGCAGCAGAGTATCTGATCCAGGAGAACTACACCACAGCCAGTCGCATCGCTATCAATGGAGCCTCCAATGGAGGGCTGCTAGTGGGTGAGTACAGGGGAGAGAGTGTGTGTGTGTGTGTGTGTGTGTGTGTGTGTGTGTGTGTGGTGTGAAAAAGAGAAAGTTAGAGGGAGAGAGCAAGAGAGAGTAACAGGGTTTCAAAGATGCATCCTGGGGACGATTACAGAACAGTAGGCTACATCACATACTCTGTTGCTTCCCACCCAGTTTAACAGCTCAGCTCCTACTTCCCATTCAATTTAACCCATGAGCATGCTGAATACTAACTATAAATACACATGACATGCATACTGTGCATGTCCAGCCCTACCAAAGCCAACTAAATTCACCCCAACCTCTCTCAAGGCTAAAGTCACTGTTCCAAATGGACTCTCAGCTACATCGATCATAACAGAATCAGTGCTTTGTATTCTTTACAGTATGTCTTCAGGATAATTGTTAATGTCAAATCCATCTAACAGTAGTTAGCTGCTTAGCTTCAATTAATTTAGCCATTAAACAGCACATTAAACAGTGCTTAGCCACATCATTTACCAAAGCCTGGCTGCCATATGGCATTTTACAAACCCAACTAATGCCTACTTCCCTGGTGTCTAAGTGGCCATTTAGGAGTGATTGTGTCCTATAGTGTGAGGTAAGGGGTGTGTGTGTGTTTGTGTGTGTGTGTATGTGTTTGTAAGCAAATGAAATAAATAATACAAGAGTTTAAATAGTCAACCCATCTCTCCTCACACAAACACACACACATACACACAGCGGCGTGTGTGAACCAGCGTCCCGACCTGTTTGGTTGTGCCGTGGCTGAGGTGGGGGTGATGGATATGCTGAAGTTCCAGAAATTCACCATCGGTCACGCCTGGACCACCGACTATGGCTGTGCCGATGTCCCAGAGCAGTTCCAGTGGCTCATCAAGTATGAAACACACACACAAATACAGACACAACATCATTTCACATCAAACTATATTCATATTTACGACTGCAGTTATGCTCACACCTTCATCCGCTGCCATTGACCAAGCTGCCATCACTGACACCCACTCACACACCTACACAGTAAATCACTGGAAATCAGAACCTGAATCACAAATTTAATCAACTCACTCGCTTCTTCTCCTCTCACCGATACCATGTGTCTCCTTTTTCCTTCCAACCAATCTTTCCCTCCTTCTCTCCCAGGTATTCTCCTGTCCATAATCTGCCTCCGGCCCCCTACTCCGGCCCTCCCTACCCCGCCATCCTGCTCCTGACGGCGGATCATGATGACCGCGTGGTTCCCCTCCACACCCTGAAGTACTGCGCCACCCTGCAGCACGGGGTGGGCAGCAGCCCCGCGCAGCGCCAGCCGCTCATGGTCAGGGTGGACACCCGCAGCGGGCATGGTGCAGGAAAACCCACCGCCAAGGCCATCTTGGAGGAAACGCACGTCTTTTCCTTCATTGCTGAGACCCTTGGGCTCGGCTGGAAGGAGTGAGCAAGGAGAAAGGGGAAAGGGGGGTAAAGGAGGAGAGCAAAGAGGGCATATTTGAAGGATGGGGTTGATATTCACTTTTTCAGGATTTATTTTTATTTTTGCATTTTTTGAGGAAAACACACAACTAGGAACATAGAAAGAAGAGAATGAGGGTGTTCAAGGGAAGAGCAAGGGAAGGAAAGAGTAGGAGGAGGAATAAGAGGGGGAGTTGGGAGATAAAAAAGGAGTGGGTAAGCAAAGGCATGAGGAATGGAGAGGTGAGGATTACAAAGAGCGATATGGAGTGAGAGGTTAGAGAGAGATGAAAGAAAGAAGGAAAAGCATATGAGAAAGGATGACTAAATTACAGTATGGTAAAAATCAGGTACTAATCAATGTAATGCTACTTTGCAATCAGCTCTTAATTGTAGACTGCCATAACCAATCAAATGCACAGAAATAAATTCATTAAATAATAAATTCAAATTCATTCAACACTCAAGCTGAAAATTTGAACTTTAATTTTGTAGGAATTTGTGTAGGAATGTGTTTTCAATAAAAATCTCTTGTATTTCTATTATCATTTCTGTCTACCTGTTTCTAATCTTTTTTATTTCTAATCAAAATAGTACTTTCTGCAGTAGATAGCTCCTATAGTGACAGCGAATCTGACTGTACAATGATCATTCATTACTGTGCAGTTTTCACGTCTTCCACCAAGTGGCAGTACGGGACCGCAAAAGCTCCCCCGCAAGCTTGAGCCTCAATCGACGATGCTCAGGCTTTACTCTTAAGTCTTTCCTGTCAGTCAACCAAACAGCATCAGTGAGTAGCACATAGAGGTCAAAGGTCAGTTTAGTGTCATTCTGCTAGGCTGCTTCACTGAGAGGGATTGTGGACAAAAACCCAGCAGGATGCCACTCTGCTAAATCCCTTATATTGTCTGTCTGCCGGCCTATCTGCCTGTCAGGAGTGAAATCAGATCGCTGACAGATAGAGACAAATAGAATACATCTATATAAAACACCGGACAGAGAATTCAAAAGAATAGGGACAGCTGATTTGAGGAGAATGCACTTGTGCAGCGTTGCAGGCAAATGCAAGGGAGGAAAAGAGAGAGTGACAGAGGGAGAGGGAGAGGGTCGGGATGGAGAGGAGAGGAGAGGAGACGTTTATGTGCAGAAAATGAGAGCGATGGAGGGCGATGATAGACGGCAGATATATGGTGAGATGGAGAGGGGAAACAAGCAGACAAGCGGAGAGGAAGAGTGAAAGTGCACTTATGGGGAGAGTCGGGGAAGCGGCCAGACAGACTGTCAGACAGACGGGTGTTTAAACTGTCAAAAAGAAACTCCGGAAACTACCCGCCAGCCTCCGGTCCGCCAGCCAACCACAGAGAGAGAGAGAGAGAGGGAGAGAAGTGGTCCGTTCGGTCACTCAGAGTTTAATCTCAGCTCAGTGGGAAGTTCTGATTTAGTCAGACTGAACCCGGGGCCTTATCTAAGTACCTCTCACTGGATAGATAGGATGGGAAAAGGAGAGGAGGCGGCAGGAGAAGGATTTTCCACACAATGACTCTCTCCCACCGGGGCGAAGTGGCTGAATGAGGCCGGGAAAGACAAAGCCAGTAATAAGCTGGACATATGAGAGACAGAGCGAGAGGTTTAAGATCGTGCAGCAAAAAAGGCGCCGCGGTGCTCCGCTCCCAGGAGTGTCCCGGAGGATTGGACAGGCTTTTTCTGCTTCGTTTCCTTCATTCGCCTCAACCCCCTCACCTCCGAGCTCTCTCTCTCTCTCTCTCTCTCTCTCTCTCTCTCTCTCTCTCTCTCTCTCTCTCTCTTCCCTCTCTCCCTGGTGTATGTACACACGTTCACACATGTACACACGCACACACACACACACACACACGCTAAGCCTTAACGTCTCTTTTTCTCTGGAGAAACACAAGCTTTTACCTAGAAAAGCCTCAGTGTCTCATAGCTCCTCTCTCTCTCTCTCTCTCTCTCTCACACACACACACACACACACACACAGGTCCCCATCCTGTCCTCCGTTTGTTTACTTACTCCCTCCATAATGCAGGGATTAATTTCTCAAAGCCGATTTGAGCTGCGGCACGCTTCGGCAAAGAGCGGAGAGCAGAACTTTTGTGCTGGGGGAAGTTTCCCCTTCACACTAGCTTAGAGGTGGACTGCTCTCTCCTTTATACTGCTCCCTTTAATCTTCACACAGAGCAGAGGGAGTGAGGGATAGAGGGAGGACAAGAAGGAGAGAGAGAGAGAGGCCTCTCACCAGCACACAGCTGGGAGTCACTAAATGTCTTTACGGAGGTTTCTTCTTCTTTTCCATCTGCCTCTTTGACTCCTCTTTCTTCTTCCTCTACCTCTGTCGTTTATTCCTCTTTCATTTTCTTCACTCATTTTTTCAATTCATAAGGGTTTTTTTTTTCATTTCCAACGAGTTCTTTGATATGATAAGACTGCCTCTTATGCTGCTAAAGCAGATGTGTAACAGCAACTATCAATCTTAACAAAGAAACACAAACTCTCCGTATTGCTCCTTAGTCCATTCAAACCCAATTCGAACCCAGTTTATTGCAATATTGGCAGCGTTTAATCAGTCATGGTTGGTGGCATTTTAAAGAAGTCTGGTTTAATTGACATGCTGTGTCATGGCCGGGGCTCGGTGCATTTAAGTCATCAGGTCGTTGATGTGGTTTGACGTTGGTTTGGAGATAATCATGACTCAACATCAGTCAGTCTTGCAGTAGGATTGAAGATCTCGTTGGAAGAGTTTCATTCCAAAAGGAAATATCTAGCTCTTGATTTAAAATGTACATCTACTCTACACCTAGAAAAACACTGGTGGCATGAAAGTAAAGCACATTACTGGTTACTATCTAAATTATGAATAATCCGAAGGTCTTCGCTCACAAAATAGCTACACTCTTGCGGATAAGATCGTCTGCGGTTCTGAAACAGTAACTGATGGGTTTCAGGTAGCGATATTTTTCCAAAATGTATATATTGCATTTTGGAAACCCTTTATTTGAATCAAGCTCCTTCAAGAGTCTCCCAATCTCATTTACAGTGTCTAAACAGGCGAAGCTGATTGAAGATTTGTGCTCAAACCCTGAGAAGCTTGATGAAATACCACTAGCCTAGATTCCTATACTGACACAAAACCTCCTTGCCAGAGAGTTCAGTTGCTGCATGATATCTTGGTTGGGACAATAAGAAATCACGCTCAAACTAACAGCACTGATTAGACTATATAGCCGGGGAATTGGAGGCAGATAGCATGTGATTAAAACCCCTATTCAGCTCATTTAGCATCTGTACAGCTGCTCAGATGGCTCATCGTGACCCGGAGCAAGCAGGAGTCAAGGGTCAAGATCAGGATTTCATATAATTCACATAATGTAGATTAGAATGTCTGAGAAAGATATTTTCAAAATTGTGGTGGAAATATGTATATTTTTTGGACTGAATACAGGAGAGTTATTACAGCTATATTTTTGATTAGATTTATTTTTTGGCCCAAATACAGTAGTCTGCCTAGAATGACAGATTGCAGCTTTGGGGTTACTTTACTTTAGTAAGTAATTCAATAAACCACAGTTAAAATCCCAAAAGATGTGATATTTATTTATTTATCCATTTGTTTGTCCCTCTATCTGCCCATGCATTCATTTAGAGCACACCAGTTATGGCTGTTGCATTCACATACACAAAATCTTAATAAGTAGGACAAGTAAATAAGCTTTTTGTATCTTCCTCATCACATTACATCTCAAATGCAAGCTATAAATCTACTATAAGCCGGCAATAACGGATTATCTAAATCCAGTGTTACTGTACCGGGAGTTCAAATGCTGTTTAGCCCGGGTCTGCAAAGAGGCAAAAGGAGGTGATGTTTGATTGCGTAGGAGGTTTAGAAAGCCGCAGCCAGCGATGGCTCAGAGATGAAACTCATTAACTCTCAAAGTCCAATCCTCAACTCCAATAAGACTGTAATAAAAAGTATGGATTGGTGCTGCAACTCTATGAGAGGTAAATAAAAAAATCTCGTCCTCGGGTGTATGCCCATGGAACGTCCACACACATACATACTGACACCGCATACACATGCACACAGTATGCACACACACACACACACACACACACACACACAGTATTATACACACAGACCCATGCATGCACCAGCTCTTACATTCAAGCCCACAGTCGCCCACAGCAATCCCACGCAAAGTTAATTTGCATTTACAATAATTTCCCATACGCTCAGTGCTGGTGTGATGGTGGGCGTTGTGTAATAAACCAGTAAGTAATATAACCTCAGCCCTGGAGAGAGGGGCTTAATAAGTTCACATGATAGAGCCGAGAGAGAGAGAGAGAGGGAGAGAGGGAGAGAGAGGGAGAGACATGAGAGAGAGCCATGAACCCTAGAAGTAGGTTAGGAGAGGTAACTGGAAGTTGAATTCCACTGTAAACGGATACAGGGCAAACTCAAAATCCTGCACTGGATAAGTAGGCTAATAAGTACAGGAAGGTCCAGGTAGCCTGAAGGTTAGTAAGGTAAGTGAAACGAGCTCGTGATCAAAAGGTCACTGGTTCATTTCCCTTAACCAGAGGGGAAGCCTGGGATAGACAGATAATTGGAAAAGTTTTCATGTAAACCCCATCTGCCTTTACTGTTCAATTTAGTTACTGTTCCTTTGGGCAAAGTGCTAAAACCCAACTGTTCCCGTGATGTTGCTATAAGCACATATACAGGCAATCTTGCTGGGAAACTGAGATAGGGAGAAAATAGACTAAAGTGACATTTGAAACGAGGTTGATTTTAAATACTAATATATCCTGCACCCAAGTTTTCTAGATTTTTTGTTCCTCCGCTGTAGATTTGTTCAAGGATTCTGTAATGGATTTACAAGTCAAAGGGTTGGTGTATAATCCATGACTTTTAAAACCTTTGAGTAGTGTTAGAGAGCGAATTTTGGTTGGTAATTGAATTCAGAGTTCAGGGAGATTACCCATGAAATGCACTTTTAATCCCATGGAATTACATTCATAATATTAACTATTAGCAGAGAGATATTCAACTCATATCAGGGCTAGTATGTTTGTAAACTAACAAGTCATTTTGTGGTAGCAGAATTATGAATCCCCGGTGAATGCTGAAAAACGATAATATTTTTGTGAACTAAATCATGATTATATGTTTGTTGAAGTGTTAATCACCTCTGGATAATGAGGAAAAAGAACACCGTCTACCCATGCAATTAAAAATTTACATTCAATCCTGAAGTAGCAGACAAGGAGACAAAGAAACAACTGTTTTTGCTTGTATTGGAGATTTTTTAATAACACATTTCAATATTGCAACAGCCATCAGATTTTGTTCTAACAGGTAAAAATCATCAAAAATTAACAAAAAAGAAACTTTTTTTTTTAAGTTTTATATTCCAAACACCAGAGTTTCTTGGCTATGGCCCTAAATTCAAACAAATAAAACCCTTACACAGTGAGCAGATATTATATTCAACACATTGTTCTTCAAACAAATTATAAAAATAGATTTAGCATTTTCAAATACATATTTACAGTATTAAACATATATCATAATGGTCACAGTAACAGAGAGAGGGGATAGAGAGGAAAACAACTTGAGTTTCATTCATTATAGTGACGAGGTCCAGTTTGCTGTGTGTTAGTGACTGTGTGTGTGTGTGTGTGTGTGTGTGTGGTTGTGTGTGTGTGTCGGTGTGTGTGTGTGTGTGTGTCTGTGTGTGTAAAAAGGGACAATGAGAGTGTGTCTTCAGATATGTTTACATGTGCGTGATAACATCTATCAAGGACATCATATGGGTTTATTTATTTTGACAAAACACAGTTACATAAAGAGAGAGAGAGAGAGAGAGAGAGAGAGAGAGAGAGAGAGAGAGAGAGAGAGAGAGAGAGAGAGAGAGAGAGAGAGAGAGAGAGAGAGTGTGTTTATAAGGAGAAAGAAGAACAAAAACTCTTTTTGTACCAAATACAAACCGGTTACAATATTCCATCCAAAAATTCAAACTGAATGCATGTACCATCTATTGTGAAGCTGCATGATAATGAAATAATGCCCCTTGAAACTTGTTTATTCAAGTTCCCTGTCATTGACTAACAGAACAGAAAAGGCGAGGGGCGGGTCACTGTACAGAGAGAATTATGGGATTTGTAGGAAACTGGAGAGAATAATAACGCGCAACCACATTGTATGGCAGATACCCAACAGCAACAGAAAAAATTAAACATGATAATCCAACAGCAACGGAAAGAAACAACAACACTCTATATGACATTCTGTAATACTGCATCCATACTGCAACACACATACTGTCCTGTATACAGCATATCCATTCATAATGGACCTAAAATATCAACGAGTCCAGTGTTACTACACAGATACTGTGTGTTGACAGCATTAAAAAACCCACTCCAGTTTTCCCCTCACTTACTGTATACAAAGAAAATAGAAGACATCCTCATCCTTTTCAGTATAAACTCACAGTAATATCTTAGCTCAACACAGAAATATTTCATGACATAAACCTAAAACAAAACAAGAGAGGACAACTGCTTTGCCTGGTCTTTTTTTTTTTTTTTTTAAATAGTAAATTAAATAAGCTTTCTTCACCTTCCCAGCCTCTTTCTGTGGAGAGGTTTGCGTTACAGTCTGTAAACATATTATAAATATGGATAAATATATCCGACTTATGCCATCTTCCAAAACTTGACCTGTATTCTATACAGTGCATTAAACATGGTAAGTGGGAGCGCCTCCGGACGGGAGGATTATGTTGCCAAGATGCTGCATGGTAAAACTGACATCCTGGCTAAAAGGGAAAATAAGATGTTTTAAACACGCAGCGAAAACAGCAGGGGAGTGCGGAGAGAGAGAGAGAGAGAGAGAGAGAGAGAGAGAGAGAGAGAGAGAGAGAGAGAGAGAGCGAGAGAGAGAGAGAGAAGAGAGAAAGAAAAAATATTCTGATCAAAAGTAGCTCAACAGACAGCGACGTACAACAAATAAATGAACAATCGAACACACATTTTCCACCCTTCCCTTTTGGATTTACAGTAGTTATCCTGCAGCCTTTATTTCACTGACAGTAGCTCAAAAGATCCATGCTTATATTCCTGAAGGTAAGTCATCATCGCCCAGCGCACCTTCCCACATCGACCTTCACGGCTGCAAACACAACTTGGAAAAACTTAGCTCCGGCCATCCGGTGAGGTCAAAGTCATGTGACCTCAAAGCTCTGCCTGACGAGTGTGGATGCTGCTTGAAAATCTGGGCCGCCTATCAAGATCAGACAATGAATGAGCACACAAAGACTATATAGGACCATATGTCTGTTCATTTAGCCTTATCTGGGCCTCATCCAACTCCACTACACTCTCCCCAAACTTACTGAACCCTTAACAAGGGGGCAGCTCAGTCTTCTTAACGGTTTCCCAACGATAGCCGCTGCTCTGAAACCAGCGGTTACATTCCAGCTGTCATCTTCAGCGGAGAATGTTCCTTTAGCATCTGATCTGAAATCAGCACTGAAATGATTCTGTATCCTCTTATAATAAATCGGTTCCTGGTTTTGACGTGAAAGCAGCTGTGCCAGTACGGAGGAAAGAGAGTCTCCATGGAAAGCATTTGTGACATCCTGATCCCAGGTCAGTGAAACAGTTGCGCTCCTGTAAGCGGAGCAGGTACCTTTCGAGCTGCTCTGAAAATCATCTTTACACAGAGCTGGTTCTTTATCAATGTTGGGGGGGGGTAAAGGGAAATTCCACCCAAAATGTTTGTGTGTCTTTAAGCACTAATCCATATCCAGTTTAGTTGGAGCGCAGTGCGTCTCTGCCTCTCCCACTGAGGTCAGCTTTAGACAGAGCCGGTCCTGGTAGAGACAGTATTTAATTTGTCTTTAAGCGCTGGTCCAGAACCAGCAAGACGGATTTAAGGTCAAAGTGCAGACAGAGGTCACGAAAAGTCATATGACATCACTCCTCTGCTATCCCCGATCACATCGACAGGAAGACCGGCCGTCTCCGAGGGGATTCATAGAGCAAGGAAGGAAGGAATCAAGGAAGGCATGAGGAAGTGTTGGAAGGAGGAGCAAGAGGAGGAGGAGGAGGAGTTAAGTGGGGGAGTGCAGTTAGTTGGCAGATCTGCTCATCGTTCCTTCAGTCTGGAAGAGCTCTCTCCTCTTCTTCTGTCTGCCCGGGCCATCCATCCATGTGTGTGTCTGCATCAGTGTGAGATTGTGTGTGTCGATTGTTTGCTAGACCTGCACACCGCGGCCGTGCATCTGGATGACCTGGGCTCGGAGGGTCTGGATGGCAGCCAGTATCAGCTTCTGGTGCTCCAGGGAAGTGATGCCAAGGCTCAGTACGTCTCTATGGAAACAGAATATGAAATTCACCAAGATTGGTTAGAAAGATTTCAAACTTACTGTACAGTATTGCCAGTGGCAATAAATAGATTTTCAGGAACTTGTTGATCTACCTCCTATGTATTGCATTGCATTCTTTACATGTGGGAAATAACTTCAGCGGTCAATTACAGTTTAAAGGGTTTATGTGTAATTTCTGGTCCAATGCTGGCCTCTATCATCAGCGTTGTCTTGGCGACAACACTAAAACACAAAAATTCAAGCTGTTTGGAGGATTATATACATGCCGAATTTACCAGAACACCCTACCGATTAGTAATAAAGTCTCAAATTATATTTCCCGATGTGTGTTTTTTGCCGATAAGCAAGGCAAAAACAAATTGCCAGATTTTGAATGGACCTTGGCGTGGTAGGAGGGTCTTCAAACAACAACAAAAACATTAGCCGCAGAATGCAGAAATCTCCGCAGTGCGTGGGCCGTGGCTGTTCACTTTATTTCACTCACGAACCTCTGCTGATATTTACTAGTCATATTATGCTTCAGTAAAGCAGAAATATTACACATTTAACCTTTAAAAAATTGGTAAAATTAGAGATACAAGGTTTCTGCAAGGCACCGATGATGAGTTAAGGTATTCTACAAGTCGATGTCGTGCAAAATGAGTACATGTTGGCATGCTGACGAGCCATACAGAAATTGTCAGTCCTTATTGCATGTGATCTAATTTCAAAATTAGTAATCCATCCATCCATTCATTTTCTAGCTGCTTATCCAGGTCAGGGTCATGATAAAAAAAAGATGAATCCACAACATTAAAATGTAATTCTCAATATAGCCCAGTCTCTTCTCTGATTATGTTCAACGCATAAATGTCTACTACTCCCTCACTTCTTTATTAATTTACTTACTTATCTATGCACTAATCTTTTCGTTCATTCTGTCACTCACTCACCCACCCACCCCTCTCTGCAACCCTCCCTCAAACAGAAAGGGAACAAAGAGAGTTGGATAAAGCCACTCACTGTACGGTCATACGCGCCACAGACTCCAGGTAGCAGTATCCTGCGGCAGTGAAGTTGTCCTTGTATCGGCCCATGTCCACTGCGTCCAGCCACTCTCCTACCGAGTTGAAGGAGGGGAAGGAGGGAAGAGGCCTCTCTGCTAGTGTGATGGATGAACTCAGGGTCCTAGAGGGGATGGAAAGAGGGGTGGAGGGGTGGAGGGTTGGAGACGGGAAGGGAGGGAGCAAGAGAGGGAGGGAGGAAGGAGGAGACATCAACACCTTGGCAAAGTAGATACCATTATTGACCCAGGAGATGTTTGGTAGGGCAGACAGCATTTAGACACTGCAAAAACTGACAAACTTGTTAAGTTAGTTTATCTTGTTATCTTGTATATATTTTTTGTGACATTATCTTACTGCACTGGCAGATCATTTTATTGGTTTAAACAAATTTGTCTTTTCTTTTCAGGATAATGTAACTTGTTTCTGTTTTTATGATGATTTCTTGAAGTCATTTTGGCATGTATCAAGTGAAATTTATTGAAACCAGCAAGGTTATCTGCCAGTGCAGTGAGATAATGTGACTAAAAATATCATGATATAAGCTTGATAGGTCTGGAAACGAGTTAAAATCACTGGACAGCGTGTCATTTTTTGCTGTGTGAGATCTCAATTTCTGCAACCGGAACTAAAGGAAGCTCCTCTTGGGAACTGACTATTCAGTGGTAGAGTAAACATTGGTACACATTCCAATACCAAAAAAAACTATCTCAAAGACATCGAAGCCTGCTTTAACCTATATCTACCTTGTGGGCCCTTATTAACTTACTGTATGTCTGACTTTGGCCCGCTGCTACCTGGCGCCTTATTGGGCCTATACAGTATTTATCACCTCAGCCTACCTGCGTGCCAGTGTGGAGGAGCCGATGCCGTCAGGGGAGCGGATGCTCTTGCTGAGGGCCGAGTGGATCTGGCTGAAGCTGGGCCTCTCTGTCCTCTCCTTCTGCCAGCAGTCCAGCATCAACTGATGGAGATGTGGAGGGCAGTTAACTGGAGCCGGCAGCCTGAAACCGTCCTCTATGGCCTTGATCACCTACAGGAGACAGAGGGAGGGAGAGAGAGAGGGATGTAGGGAGGCAGGGTATGGAGAGGGAAAGACAGAATGAGTTATTTAAGTGATCCTTTTCTCATTTCTTTCCTTTAGGAAATCATTGAAATGGACTCTGTTCAGAGAGGCAGTACTGTAGTTAAGGTACATTGTCCAACTCTTGACTTACACTCCCCATTGCATGAGGTCAACAAAGGTTCATCGAGTCTTATTTTGGTTGCTTTCTTGAATACGGGCAGAGGAGGGGAGAGTGTGATAGGTTTGTTGAGTTGTTAATACGATTTACTTTGTGCTGAAATGTTCTCTCTTTAGAGAGGAGTTGGAACAAAGAAGCAGGATTAATATAGTCTTATTCTAGTGCCACATCCACTTATAGACTTAGTGAAAATATTCAGGACAAATGGGGCTATTCTTGCTAGTGACCCCAGAATAAAGTCAAAAATTAAAAAATCACACACATACACACACAAATAGGAAAACAATAATCTCCCATTACAAAGAAATGGAGTTCACATCCCTGAAAACTGCTTGAGAAAGGAAGATCTGAATAGTGTTCAAAAACTCCCAAGGTATTGCTAACCTAAACAATATGAATGGAAGATAAATTTACATCTATCAGTTCCAACAGAAACCACATTGTTCCTGCTGAGCATACTGACTCCAACGCTATCTGGCAACTTTCCACCAGTTATCAGTAAAAGAAGAAAGGTGCCCCTGCAAAAACTGGACACTGCTAAATTCCCCATGATTGATTTTGTCTTTAGATTGAAAGGTCACTTAACAGGATATTCAAAGTCACTTAATGTCGCTCGACAGGATATTTGATGGGGTATCACAATGAATGGGGTCCTATCAGTACTTTTAATTTCCTATAATAAAACAAGTTGTAGGCATTGAGAAACAGTCCCAACGGGTCAGAGCAGAGAAATGATAGAGATGACACACAAACATCACTCCAGACAGTATTTCCTTTAAAAACCCTTTAGATAACTGGCATTGCTCTAAAAGAAAAGCAACAAAACACAACATGATTCTTACAAAAAGACTCATCTCGATTGAACGTTTTCAGTGGAGTTCTGTGAGACAACGCTGTCCTCAAATAGCATAGCTTGAGAGCATCCCACTAGACTTCCTCAATGTTCCCTGCTCAGAGCTCCTCCATCAAACTAATGTTGTCCCCATTCAAAAACCATTCACCATAACACTTCACAAGAGATATCCTCTCAATATATCTAGGGACATGCAATATGTCCTCCCTCCGAATCACTCCGAGAATACAATCTCCTGAAGGAGGAAATAAAGTCAGAGACTAATCACAGTAAAGACATCCATCAGCAGCATTATTTCCTAAAACTCTTTCTCTGTTCTACCCCTGCCCACCCCCCTCCTCCCTCCCCCACCACGCCATCCTGCAGCCTTTAAGCTCCCATCGCACCAAACAGCATTCATAAAGCGCTTCTCAGCGTTTGACATTTTCCATTTAATCAAAGCTGGGAGGTAAAGGGCATGCTGGATCACAGGTGGGCCGGCCGGCCAACAAAACGGCTGTTATGATATAATGTATCCACTTAAAGTGGATTAATATCCCCGCCGCTCTACAAGGTTGACCTTTGCCCTCTCAATTGGAAAGTTTGGTAATATGAACCGGGGTGAGGAGAAAGTTTCTGCTGGTTTGGGTAAGGGCACTAAAAAAGAAAAAAAAAAAAAGAAAAAAAGGACTCTAAAAGGCTAGTTATTCTGGTGCCTACACATGCATATTCATTTTGCAGGTTCAATTTAAAAATGGCACATGCTAATCCTGTGCTTTTTAACTATGCACCTCCCTGCATAAAGCGTTGGCATTATATCATGATGAGAATAATTTTAGAGCATTAGCACGATGAAGCGCAGGGGATTAATGAACTATATGAACTCTTAAAATCGCCACTATCTACTTTAATACTTTTTAATGCCCATGTGTTGTTGGCTCCAATCAGAAGAAAATAGCTTTGAAGAATGATCTCCCCTCTCTTGTCTCCTCTGCAGAGTCTTACGTAATGCTTTCAACTGCACTTTGGAGGTATGGCTTCCTTCAAAAACTAGGAAAAAAGAAAAACAACCTTTTTGAAGGACAAAGAGCTAGGAGTGACGACAGAGAAAAACAGAACACCCACCCACATTGACTTAGAAATAATAGGTTTCTCCGGAAAAACGGCAGGATCCTATCGACTGGACAATCTCTTCAACCCTCAAATAGCAAGCACTTTACATTTCCTGAAAGAGGCAGAATTTTCCGGAGGGATTTTGGACTCTTTTAAAGAGCGGGGTGGCACTGGAGGACAGGCGGAGGCCACTAGAAAGGGGGCAATGCGTCCTTAAGAGAAAACAGGATTGGTCATGGAGCTGATGCAGACTTAAAGAGGAGACTTAGGCCCAGCAGAAGCTTTTAGAGGCACCGTGGCTTGGCTTTCTTTTAATAAGATCCAAGCAGATCACGGACACAGAGTTCATAGATATAGAGGAATGGGAGGGAGGTGTGTGGGGGAGAGAGAGAGAGAGGGGTGGGGGGGGTGGGGGGTGGTAAGGCACAGATAGCGGTGAAATACTGTAAGAAAGGAAGGATGAACATAGAGAATAAGGGAAAAGATGACCAAAGAGATGAATAGGAAGCACCCCCTGTCTTTCCCCCTGTCTCTCTCTCCCACATACACACACACACACACTTACATCCTGGTTGCCCATATCCCAGTAGGGTCTCTCTCCATAGGACATGACCTCCCACATGACAATGCCAAAGCTCCAGACATCTGAGGCGGAAGAGAAGCGGTGGTACTGGATGGCCTCCGGAGCGGTCCACAGCACCACGCTCTTCCCTCCATGCTGGAGGAGAAGGAGAGAGAAGGGTGGGGTCAGCTCAGAAACGCAAAGCTTTGATATTCTCTTTGAAAAGCTTTGGAAACATTTTTGAATGATCAAAAGAATCTTTTGAGGACTGAATACACCTGCAGTGGAGCGCTCAAGTAACAAGGGAAATAAAGCATAGGAATAAGTTTCTTTGATAAAAGCTAAATTATATGACCTCATCTGAAAGTAAAAATAAATAAAAAATAACCTCTGCTACTCCCTTTTTAGCCTGGGAACCAAATGAGAAATATGTTCCCTTGCCTTGGGTCCAAGGCTCATTAAAAAAATATTGCCACTCTTGTCATGTGTGGACCTTAGACCAATAGGCTTGTGTCCCACTTTGGAGGTTATTATTGAAGAAACTAGGACACAAAATCACTTAAAAAGCACTAAGTAATAAGGAAAACAAGTTTTCTTCTCAAATAAAATGGGGCTAGCATGTCCTGAAAGGCTGACATCCTAACAAATCACTTCCCTGCTAAATACATGCAGTACGCTGCTGTTTGCCTACTAAAACCACCGTCCTTACCAGTGTGGTGTAGATGGCCTCTATCTTGTCCTCCTGAAGCGGTCTGAAGCCGGAGACCTTGCAGCCCAGGTTGGAGTTAACCAGCACCTGAGGGGGGAAACAAACAGATCAGCGTAGGTTACATTAGGAGGAAAACAATCTCGGTATGAGCGCTCATCACCCTGGTGGGCAAAGCTCTTATCGCACTGGGGACAATTGATTGTTTACAGGAACAAGTGGCTCTGTGGCCGCTGCATTTTCAGCTCGACAGACAGGCTCTTTTAGGAAAACTCACCGAGGGAATGGAAATGTGGATGAGACAAACAACATTTTTGACAGCGCTGTTTCATGAATTTCAGTTCAAATTTTAGGCCTTTGCAACTGCATACAGACACTTAACCTTGAGTTGATTTCAGTGAAAGCCAGCTCCTTCTATTACTATTAATTATTACAACTAACATGACTGTAGACAGCAATGACCACATTTTTATTTTAATTAACTAACTTGTTGGTGAAAAATGCTGATTACCCATTTGTCAAACCATGTGCACACTGACAGGCACGGCTACACACACTCTGCCTGCACCGATATGCACTAGCCAGAGACATGAACAATACCACACACACTATCTAAAGCCCTCCCTTCTATCCTCTCCTCCCTTCCTCTCCTTTACCTTGTGTGCGGCCAGCCGTCTGTGGATGAAGCCCATCTCAGTGAGGTACTTCATTCCTGATGCCACGCCGGTCAGCATGTCCATCAGCTGCATCACACTCAACTGGCCTTCATGTTTCTGAGGTTGGGAGTTGGCAAAAGGAGGGCAGAGAGGAGGTGAAAAACGTAGGAAGGGGAAGGAGTCGAAAAGGAGGGGGGAATTGAGGGGGAGTGAAATGGGAGGGGAGGAAAAGAAAGGAGAGGAGAACAAGAAAAGAGGAGGAGGAAGGATACAGAAAGGGAGAGAAAACAACGGGAGAAATGGCAGGATAGAGAGGGGAGAAGAAAGTATATAAAACGCAGTGATCAAAAAAGGCAACACATCTGTTACTACAGTATAATTTTGTGCTCACCGAGCTGAATCTCTTTATTTGGAGAATAAAAACAAACAGGCCATTAATTCATATCACTATAAACCCCGCCGCGATGGTTCAGAGAGCAGTGGGGCACAATAACAGTTTACAGAAGCTTACAGCATCTTTGAGCGGAAACGCTCCATTTGTGCAGTTAATTATGTGCATTTTCCTTATTATTGCAATATGCACAAGTATTTCTGCCCTAGGATTGTACTATAATAGTAGTACATAGGGGGTTATTATAACAAAATGCTTTGTTTGTGAAAGAGCTTAAAAACAGGGGATCATGATGAGTCTTAATTTTGTCATTAGACAATGCACAAACACTTGTGCATACAAATTTAAGACACAGGCACACACACACACACACACACACACACACACACACACAGTACACAAAGGGATATTTACAAACTTACCCTAAGGAAGGAATCTAAGGCTCCGTTAGACATGCTTTCCACCACGATCATCATGGTGTTACCTGCAGAGAGAGAGGGAGAGAGAGAGAGAGACAGAGATAGCAAGAAAGAAAGAGAGAAATATATGAACAAGTGGAACTGAGGTAACGGGATAATCAAGAAAGGATAGAAAAAAGAAACAGAGAGATAAACCGAAAGCAGCACGAGTGAGAAAGAGAATAGAGATAGACAGAGAGAGAGAGAGAGAGACAGACAGAGAGAGAGAGCGAGAGAGAGAGCGAGAGAGAGAGAGTAAAATGAGTCTAGTCCACTTGGCAGCAGGGCAGGCATTGTGCAGAGCCATTCTTCACCCAGTGAACTGTGGTGGATCCGGGAGAACCTGTACGCTGCTCCGGCTGTCTCAGCAAGTTTAACGACCCTCACACACACACACACGCACACACACACACACACACACACACACACAGTCCAGGCTCGCACACACAAGCATTATAGGTACACGCTGTCTTGCACATTCATATACGCTCATACACACACACACGCATGCACAAACGTGCATGCACGCACACACACACACACACACACACACACACACACATACACACACTCTCTCTCTCTCTGCCCAGGCACAGATGGCAAGAATCCAGCAGCGCTGTGAAATTCACAGAGGAAGAAAATAATACTGCAGCAGACGGAGGAGAGAGGGAACGAGGAGAAAGGAGGAGTGGGTTATGGAAGGATGAGACAGCAAGACAAAAATGGGTAGATATATAGACACATTTTAAATAACAAAAATACATATTGATTTTCCAGAAATCGACATTTTGAGCAGAAACAGCACACAAAAATATAATTTGGCTTTGTAATAGCCACATAATTCATGGCTTGCCATTGTTACTGGGCTTTATAAAAGCTCTCGGAAAGGTTACCCATAACAGTAGGGAACAGTGAGTCAGCCCAGAAACACGGCTATAATAGCTTCCATGAAGCCATCACTCAATAAATGTGACAAGAGACTCTGGAATAATACCCATTTAAAATTCTTTTTGTTTGTTTTTGCTGGGTTTGTTTCAAATTGGTGGATTGGAGTTGGATGTGGATCATTGGTCTGACTGTGTGATAGCAGGCTGAGAGGGTTTGGAATGGCACATAAATTCAGCCTCACCCCAGGACCCAATCGAATGAAACTTACTAGTCCTCCTGTCATGTGGGCACCGACTAGAAACAGGCCTGTTACATATGATGCGCCTTGCCCCATAATTTCACAACCTCTGACAGAGCGGCAGTAAAGTGACAGAGAGAGAGCTGCAGGTGGAGTGGAGGGAGCGATAATAAGAGGAGAACTGACTAAAGACGGGGAGTCCTGATAGGAAAAAAAATGACAGATGGAAAAGGCAGTGAAAGAGGGAGAGGGGGAAAATGGAGAGTGAAGGAGGGAAAGGTCAGAATGTGTGGTCAACTGAGAAGAGAGAGGTGCTGCTCCATTAGAAAAGCAGGCAGCGGTGACTCCCCTGGCACCCAGGTGAGAGAGTGTGTGTGCGTGTGTGTGTGTGCGTGTGTGTGTGTGTGTGTGTGTGTGTGTGTGTGTGTGTCTGTCTGTCTTTATGGAGTGGGACTGATGGAGCAAAGTAATCTGGCAACTATAATCTCTCCCTCACTCTTGCTCTCGCACACACACACACTCATTCACACATACACACTTGCAGACACAATTTGGACACAGACACATACTTAAAGTAATGCCTTGACCTCTCTCCCCCGTTTCAGAGTGTGTCTGGGGCGGTTAAGTGCCTCTTATATGGACCCAATCAGGCTGCCAGACTGGCTATGTATGAAGAGCTTCATTCCAAAATGAAATATCGCCCCCCAAAAATAACACCTACTCTTACGTAATGAAAAGAAAGGGGGAGGGAAAAAAAGGAGGGGGATAAAAATCATTATAAACAATCAGACGTGGTAGTGATTTAATTTCAATGGAGCAAGCCAATGTTGCTGTAATAGCCAGACCCAAAACACACTAATGAAGATGTAATGGCACCTGAATTTCCCCAAGGGGATTAATAAAGTGCTATCTTACCTTATCTTATCTTATCTTATCTTATCTTATCTTAATGCCAGTAAAAGCAAGTTAGTGAGTTAATCATGTATTTTTTCAATTTGGTTACAATATAGTATAGATTTGATCCTGATTTGGGTTTTATGTTTCATTGTCACAATTAAGTGATCCAGTGGTTCAATATCAATCAACTACATTCATCCACTGGCCAAGAGTAGGAGGTTCATCGGTAAACCAGTGCCTAGTTATTGCCTTTTTGCAAGCAACCATAAAGATTTTCAACAAAATGCTAGTGTTATGTTTGTTCTGACTGATGGAGTTGAGTGCAGGCTCAAGGACACATATACCCAAAATGACAAAAAATGGCTTCAGGCTGTGCTGTAGAAACAAATAAGAGAGGCTACATCGATTTTTTATGCATATCAGTGAGTAGAATTCGTGCAAAAGTATGACTTCGTGTTGTAGCCCCAGTTCCGGCTCTACTGCCTCCTCCTCGATCCCCCTCCAAGCAGATATCACGGGACTCTGCTTCTCACATCACTCCAGTCTGATTTCAGGGTATAAAGACAGCACAATGCCTCTCCTACTCACTTTGTGCCGTAAAACAATGGCCAGACGACTGAGGAATTCCCACTGGGCGATGCGCCGTGCCATGATGGCCAATTCCTGTCACATCAACACATCCTCCTTTTCCATCACCCCTAGCCTGTCATGTCCCATGCTCATCTGAGGCTCACCCCCACGGTGCGTTTAGAGAACGACAGGAATTCGTCTCTCTTTAATGACACGCCCTGTGGTGCGCTCCTCCTTGATGGAGGGATGGAGCCGGCAGAGGAGTGGAGGAGAGGAGAGGGGGGGGAGGAGAAGGGAGGAAGGAGGGTGGGGGTCTTATGGTTTGGAATAGAGGGGAGAAGGCTCAGGACGAGGTTATCGCTTTGTACGCTTGTGACCCCGTTTCTTGCTAAATGCTAATTTATGGTTTACAGGTAGGCCAAGTATGGCTGGGAATGGTAGGAGGGGAGGAGGAGGAAGGAGAGGAGAGGAGAGGAGAGGAGAGGAGAGGAGAGGAGGAGAAGAGAGGGTGTGACGCAGGAGGGTGGCGGTGTTAGCAAGTGGTCTTGGAGTGTGGCCGAAGGATGGGAAGATAAGGAGGGAGGAGAGAGGGAGGAGGGAGGAAGGAGGGAGGCGGGCGGTGTTTGCAGGTGGGCTGAGTGTGGTGGAGGGATGGAAGGGGGCTGATTGAGGATCTGGCGGGGGGTAAGTGATGTAAAGCAGGTGATTTGTAGTCTAACGGTGTGTTTGTGTGTGTGTGTGTGTGTGTACTGTAGGTGTGTGAATACATGCCAAGTGAGGAAGTAAGCAGGTGTGTGTGCTCGTTTTTGTGTTGTGTATTTGTGAGTCAATAAGGGAGAAAGTGAGCGCATGGGACTGTGTGTGTATGTGTGTGTGCGTGCATGTGTGTGAGTCTGTGTGTGTGTGTGTGTGTGTGTGTTGGTGAGATTAGAGTGGATCTCAGGGCCCCGCTGGGTCTCTAGCACCAATTACTGTACCCTGCACATCTGCTGCCATCCTACTGAGCACAGAGTGTGTTCAGGCACCGCGCCCACACACACACACACACACACACACACACACTACCCTCACACACACAAATACTCTCAGCATCACTGCGGCAATACAAAAAAAAAAAAAAAAAAAACTTCAGAAACTCTTTAAAGCTTCTCCCTTCACCTGCCATTCCCATTAACCTCTACCTCATCTTCTCTGTCTCTCACGTCTCTTCTTGTCGTCCCCTCCCTCCCAAGTTTTTTTTTTTTCCTTTCCCTCCATCCATCCTGTTTTCACTCTAGGACCTCAATTGCTATCTGTCAGCGGAAAATGGGGTTTGATGTAGCTTGGCTGGCGATGTACGGAGTCCACCCCTCCACTCTCCCCACTCCGTCCTTCTCTTCGTTTTTCCCCCCTCCCTCCCTCCCCGCTGCGAGTGTTGACCCCCTCCACGCGTGTGATATTGAAGTGGTCAAACTGTCCCGGTGCTCTTCCCAATTTCCCTCTCTCTCTCCTCCCTTCCGCCGCCTCGCTCCTCCTCCTCCTTGATTTCTTCCTTACTACAAGCGATGACCCCCTCCACAGGTGTGATATTGAAGTGGTCAAATTCCAATTCCCTCTTTTTCTCATTCTCCTCCCCCCTCTCTCTCTCTCTCTCTCTCTCTCTCTCTCCATTTTTCCTTGCCTGATGATGTCGGAGGTGGTCAAACTGTCCCATTCCTCCTTTCATCTTTTGAAACCCAGGATTCTCCCACTTGTATCCCTCCCACCCCCCCCATTTTCCTTTCCCGGTGGTGTGTCACCCCCTCCAGTCTTCCCTCCTCTTTCTCTATCCCCTTCTATCCCTCCTCTCCTCCTCGTTCCCCTTCCTCCACTCCTCCAACAGCGGCAGTGATTCTCCCCCCTTCCCGCTTTACCTCTCACCCTGTGTCTCCCCCCTCCATGCCTCCCCTCCCTCCTTACTGGGTGTCATAATGCCTGTCCGAAAACACCTTCCCTTTCTAAACTCCGTCTCTCTCCTCCTTCCCCTCCCCTCCCCTCTCTCCCTCCTTTCCTCCTTACCGGTGGTGATGACACCCTCCAGCCGGATGATGTTGGAGTGGTCAAACTGTCCCAGGATGCCGGCCTCGCTGAGGAAGGAGCGCCGCTGTTTGTCCGAGCAGCCGGCCCTCAGCGTCTTTATGGCGACGGGCAGCTCTCTCTTACTGGGCAGCTTCAGGCAGCCGCGACACACCTCCCCGAAGTCGCCTGTAGGGGGAGACAGAGAGACGGAGGCGATGATCCCTATTGATTGATGAAAAGCCAGGGAGAGCAGAAAGAGAATAGAGCAGGTGCGCAGTTGCAGGTCAGACTGATGATATGAAGTAATATCTGTGCAAAGATCAAAAGAGAGGGTGGGGGGGGGAATGGATGGGGGAGAGTGAGGTGAGAAAGGGAGACGCTGGAGCCAGGGAGAGAAAGGTGGAGAAATACAAAGATATCAGGGGGGAAGAAAGATGACGCAAATGAACAGACACTGTTCAGAGGGAGACGTGAAATACCAAGGGATCAAAGAGAGATCAAAGATGGAGTAGAGTGCAGGTGAGACAGTGGGGCATCTAGTAGAGACAGACAAATAAAACAGCCAGAACAGTGGGGTCGATTGTTGCAGAGATCAGTGTGTTGCCACACTGATTAAACTGGTTTCTGCAATTTGTCTGAAGGCAGGTTGAGGGATGATGCAGCGAAGTGCAAAAAAATACCTTCAGCTCTCTCAAGATGACTGCAACTACGGATAGACCCTGCTCTGTTTGCTGTATATGTACATATAGTGATTGATCTTTTCATATTTAACAGTGGAAATGGTAGCGTTTTACCATACTGGGAGATTGAATTTCATAATTTCTACTATGATGCCCTGTCCTGCTTCAGATTTAAAAAGGCGCAGTGTAAAGCCATGTACCTGTGTGCACGATCCTCTCGATCTTGATGCTTGAGTTGTCCAGTTCCTTGGCGAAGGCGTGGACGGCCTGAAGCAGGTCCTCGCACGTCTCTGGGTCAATGTAGGTCCTCCGTGTTGGGATCTTAACTGGAATGGTACAAACACACACAAACAAGCTTTTGAGCTTTGATATGTCCTGTTTTTGTATTCTTCTTTTCCTGTTTTTCACATTTTTTTGTTTTTTTTTGCCTTTTGTATTGGCTTTATTTATAAAAACTGTAAATGGAGTGTATAATACTTTATTATGTTCTGTTCTTTTATGTAACTTTATATGTTTTTTTTATGTATAAGCTTATATGACTATACCTGCATTTGTTTATATCAGTTAGACTTTCTCTACCTTTTTTCTTCATAACTGGGCTGTGATCTCCATTCTGTCTAGTTAATATACTTTGTTTTACATTTGTTATGTTTACAGTATTTTTCTTCTCTTTTCTGATGTCTCTACATGTTTATGTTTTTTTTCTGTTATTTCTGTGTGTTTTGTGTTGTATTGTTATTTTTGTTAAGTAAATAAATAAAAAATAAAAAACACACAAACAAGCTCACAATGTAAGATACAGTATACTTCTCAAGGAAATGGTGAAGCAAGACATTACAGTAAACACATGCCATAAAACTGGAGGGACAAGGACACAAGATTAATAGTGCACATGCTTGCCTGCACACAGACACACACACACACACACACACACACACACACACACACACACACCTAGAGTCCCGAGAACAAAAAGCCTGCAAGATGCTACATTTAAAAAGGAAAAATCCCCCTTTGGATACTCTTACACCGTTATATATATATATATATATATATATATATATATAATACCTTTATGATGGTCAATGCACTTTTATTTTGTGATGAAGTTTTGGAATTAACTTTTGGTGTACCCACTTTCTCTCAATCTCGTCTATTTCTACTTCAGTTAGTGATTTCCTACGTTTCCCAAAATGACTTTCAACAACTTGCAGAGAACAAGTGCGAACTTGTTGCTTTCAATCAAAAGGTGGGTGTGTGGGCAAAAGGTTTGTGAACATTGGGGCATGTCTATGATGGCGGCCGCACCCCTTACTCAAAACATTGATTCTGAGGGACTGACACCAAAACCTGACATTTACCGTTATTAATTTTCTGCTATCAAACTCCATTGTAGCTGTGCTGGAAGTATCTAGCAGTGATGTCTACATTTGGCCAGTTATCCATGTGAATAATAAAAATCCACCACCAAACAACTAAATGGAGCGAGAAAGGTAAAGTACATCGCCAATAGCTGGCTTTTCTTTTTCTTTGAACTACACTAAATGCTTCCATGCTCATATTTATGTGCCGTCTGGTTCTGCTCTGTTTTTGTTTGCTTTGACCTTGCGAACTCCAGAGACAGAGTGGAAACAAAGATCAAAGGCTCTGAGTGTTAAAGTCTGATTTGGGCTTCCTCCACAAGGCTTTAGTCAGATCACAAGGCTCTTCCGCAGGGCTTTTTGTCTTTCTGCTTGCTTCAAAATTCTACACAAATACACACACACGCCTGCACACACACACACACGGAATAACAGACACTCAGACAGACACACACACACACACACACACACACACACACACACACACACACACAGAATAGCACAGACAGACACGCACACACACAAACACAATATAATCTTCAGTCAGAAACTGGGACAGGACATAATAGACAGTAAAATGCTGAGGCAGAGAAGCCTTGGAGTGCCACAGTACTTGTAGTCGACTAACTGCTTTGTTGTTACTTTTAGAGTTTGGGTACTGGTACTGAAGCAGTGTGCCCCCCCCCCCCCCCCCCAAAAAAAAAAAGACAACTTAAAACCTCAGCAAAAAAAAATCGCCCAAAATAATATGATGCAATCTCCTCTATCAACAGTCTGACATTTGATAAATAGCCCAGTAAGTATAAAGTGATGTATCACGGCTACACTGCTTGTTAACACACAACAATAGGGCTAAGGACAAACAAGACAAGAAGCTAATACTTACTGAATTAGTTCACCAAGAGAAAGTCTAAATTGAAATATAGATAAAAAATCCTATTTAATGTTGCCCTATCCAATGTATAAAGGAAAAACTGAATGTCCATAGTAAAGACTGCTTGTGCCTTCTTGTATTTTGTTCTAATGGCTGCTGTGACACTAAATGAGACCCAAAGATTGCAAATTTCTGCTGACATTTTGAATTGGAAGTTAATTAACTGTACACCATAAAACAATAAGACAACCTGGACTATCAATGAGCCTCGTGTTTTTTAACAACTATCTACTGTATTTACTGATCCGTAACAACTAGCAAATAAACTAGCCGGCAGATAGCCAATAACCATTAACCAATGGAATGTAGTCCTCAATTATGTGACCTTTGACCCTTGTTGCTGCATGTTAAGCCTAATCTTCCAGGAAAAGGCCCGGTCGTTTTCCAAAAAGCCGGGCGGAGACCGACTCTGAAATGTGATTACAGCTCCGGATCGACCTGAGGGATCCTATACTGGCTGCCTCAGAACGGCTTATTGATCTAACACACACACATGTACACGCACACGTTTGCTTGTGTGTAGAAACACACACACATAGATGGACACACACACACACACACACACAAATAAAGCCAAGAGTCCAATTACAAAGCAAATGAAAGCTTTTCTATTCAAGGCCAGGGTTGAGTGGAGGATCGAAGACTCTTTTCTGTGAAATAGGTTTTTCAAACACACCATTGTATTGTACCTTGTATTTAAAGCCAGCCATACATGCCCACATAAAAGCAGACTCTCTCTTTCTCTCTCCCACACACACACACACACACACACTTCCTTTGCTTTATGGCCGATTTGTTTCAGGGTTAACTGTGTCACTGCCACGAGCGATTGAGGGGAAACTGAAGCACATTCATGCATCATTGCATGAAAGGCAGAATCGCACTGGAGCACAGAGTGAGCACATGCACAAATCCAAATATTTACACTCTAGACAAAGGCAGTACCCCACTCTCACTTTATCATGCCTCACTATCATTCCCTGCTCTCCCCATTCATTTCCCCGGACACTCTCTCTCTCTCTCACACACACACACACACACACAGAATCAGACTATGGATGATATCTATAACTGGTCTATTAATGGAGATTGCAGTTGAGTCTTGATCCTCCCCACCCCCCTACTGCATGTTTCTAGGTCAGTCCAAAATTCTCTAACATAAAACTAATGGTCTGAGCAATGTCTGGTCTGATGAGGAATCTCTCTCTCTCTCTGCCAACTCACCCCTTCACCCTCTTCTTCCGCTCTCCCGTTTCTGCATCACACTCTCGCTCATTTACACATCCACTCCTTTTTTCCCCTCCTCCGTGCTGTACTTCATTACTCACACACTCATTTATTCACTCGTTCTCTCCTTGCCCCGTCTCTTCCACATTAATATATGACCACAGAGTGTGTTTTAAGAGTCTGGCAGACGAACAGACGGGAGAAAGAAAAAAAAAAAGAAGAAGAAAAAAAAAAAAAAAACAGGCTTCCATATCACTCACTAACTCACACACTCCCCAGTCCCACTAATGGCCCAGACAGGCCAGCAGCACCAGAACTACATGTTACACTGGATCCCCAGTGACGGAAGAGGAAGTGGACCCCAGTCTGTGTGAGTGTGTGTGTGTGTGTGGTGTGTGTGTGCGTATTCCTATGAGTGTGAGTGCGTATGTATCACAGAAAAAAATGTGTGTGTTTGAAATAGAGACCAAAAATGTGCGTGTGTGTGTGTGTGTGTGTGTGTGTGTGTATTGCGTGCTTGTCAGCTGTTGGCATGTCTTTGTTTGGGCAGATTTAATTCCCAGCCGCATGGCTTCAGCTCATTATTCATCAGGCAGAGCGCTCCAAACCTCTCCAGAGGGCTCAGCATGCTGGGAGATTAAACAACGCACATGCGCGCACACGCACACACACACACACACACACACACACACAGACTGAATTTACAAAAAGTGCACACACACACATAAGAATAGTCCAATAACACACACACACACACACATCCACCGGGCAGCATTGGCACGCTCACACAAACGGGAAGTAATATGTCAAGCTACCTCCATTCTGTCACTGTCAGACAAAAGCCTATTGAGGGCTTTGTGAGCCGAGTTAAAAAAGAAGCATCTACAACCCTTTACAACATCATATACAACAACAACATTTAACATCGTCCCGTTTTGGGAGCAGAAGCACAGTCTCTGCTGCTAGCTGCCTTGTTGTGGAGCTTTTTACCTACAATCCCCCCGCCCCTCTCTTCTTCTTCTGCTCCCCTCTCCCCTCCCCCGTCTCCGCCTCTTTATCTCTCCCTCCTCCTGATTTCAATCTCTCTCCATCACATTCTGCCCCACACACCATCTAATGGAGTGTGTCAGTGCGCTCTGAGTTGGCTAAGCATGCACTCAGAATTAAGAATTAATGCGGCGGCGCTACTTAATGCCTCAGAAGTAATCTCTAATGCACGTGCATATGTGTACGGATACACATACCAATGCAAACACACACACACACACACACACACACACACACACACACACACACACACACAGGGACAATAAATCTAGTGACAGATTTCTCCTCCTGTCCTCAGAGTATGAACATAAATGCACACACCAAGACACATGCACACACACACACACACACACACATCTGGAATATGACGGTGCGTTGTTTCGCTGCTGTCACTTACATTGGAAGTAGAGTTCTTCATCTCCCTCTTGAGAGGCTTTGCTGTACCCGCATTGTCTACAAAGAGAAACAAAGACAGGCATCAGACAGTGTTTTATCCCTGTCTGCAGACACAAACAAATACAAGCATCAGACGCTGTTTATCTTCCACCATAATAGATTATATGGAATATGCAATAACTCTATGAGATGAGAAAGAGCAAAGAGAAAGTATTGATATTGGAGATGGAAAGGCATTCAGACAGACCCCTGATGCGATGGCGCTGATGAGCAACAGCGAGATCTGAGGCTGAATAAGTGGAAATCCTCCCTGATTTGACTCAGCGAGCCGTTCCATATAGACACACTGATAGGCATGGAATGGATACGCTATTGTTGTTTCAACCTGATGGACTATCTATGGAAGAGATGTGGGAATCACAAAAACGCACGCTCATGGGCAGATGTACGACTGTGCTTTTTACACACACACACACATACAAATACACACACATAAAAGTACACACACACTCTTATCACTCATCCCTTGCCACCGCAGGGGGTCTAAAGAGGAGAGGGCTGTCTATGATCTGACTGCTGATGGCTTTTCGGCTTAGAGGAAAACTCAAACTTGGCTCTTTACTCGCGCACACACAGACACACTGTAAGTGACAGATTAACAAGTGATGAACAGACATTCTGGCTGGCCGACACCGCGCTTACTGGGATTAGAGAGTGGGACGAAAAACAAGAGGGATGCAGCCAAGGAAGACGTCAAGAAAGTCAGTCAGGATGGTACAATCTAGGCGGTTCAACTGAGGTTCTTCTAAGACCCAAAGGGAGCCAATAAAATATTTCCCTAAAGGGTTCTTTGAAGAACCCTCCAGATGTTGCCAGTCCATGGAAATAAAGGTTCATGATGTTCCCCTGTGGTTGCAATCTTCAAGAACCCCTAAAGGTTCCTCTATGCCCTTTAAGCTTTTATCGTGAGGGTTTAATGATTTAAGTAAGTAAGTAAGTGAGTAAATCTTTTTTTTTTATATAGCATCTTTCAAAACCATAGTTACAAAGTGCTTCACAAAAAGAGAAAGATAAAAGGGAGCCGAATAAAAATAATAAGAGAGAGAGTAGAGACAGAGCGTGTGTGTGTGTGCATGTGTTTATATCTGCGTGTTAGTGAGAGACTGTTCAAGCAACGTATTAACAACTGAAAGGCAGAGACAGATATTCTGGCTGGTCAGCACCATGTTTACAAGGATTACAGACAAAACCAGACAGGGACAGTGGGACTGCTGGCCAAGGAGCTCCAACCGCAGAGTGGAGAAGGAAGAATTATGGAGAAATGACAGAAACATGGACTGTCTGTGTGTGTGTGTGTGTGTGTGCAAGAAAGAGAATCAGACTGTACACTCATTAGAGCCTGTTCAAAAGTGTGAGGTTGTCCGTTCATGTGTCTATAATCATGTGTATCCAGCGTGCGTGTGTGTGTGCACTTGTGTATTTGACTGTAATGTAATATCTGCTCAGAGAGCCGTGTGTTAATGCGCATGTCAGAACGCATCAGCACTTCGCGCACAACCGGCGCACTGCAGAGAGGGAGTTCACACAGAGCCCCGCAGATTCACATTGTGTGTTTAAAGTGTGTGTGTGTGTGTGTGCATGTGCGCCCACATGTGTGTCTGTGTGTGTGCTCGTGCTCACACTTTATGTGTATGCATATGTGAATGTGTTTGTACGTGCCTTTGTGTACGTGTGTGCATGGTTATGTGCATGTGTGTGCGTATGTGTGTGTGTGCTTATGCTTGTGTGTATGTGCAGGCGCTCGTGTGTGTTTGTGCGGGGAGACATGATTGAGGGTGAGGCTGACACATCCCCAGTCTGTGTAGCAGCGGGGTCTGAGACAAGGTCAGGACCCTGTCTGTCAAAACACACCAGCAGACACATGCAGCACAGATCCTCAGGGCAAAGGGAGACCAGACAGGGGAGAGGAGACAAGGGAATTAATAGATAAGGGAGCAAGGCGGAAAGGGAGAAAAGGGACACGAGAGGGGAAAGGAGGTAGAGGAGCAAGGGGATGAGGAAACAACTGGGGAAGGAGATAGAGGAGCAAAGGGATGAGGAAACAAGTGGGAAAGGGGGTAGAGGAGCAAGGGGAAAGGAGCTAGAGCAGCAAAGGGATGAGGAAACAAGTGGGAAAGGAGGTAGAGGAGCAAGGGGATGAGGAAACAACTGGGGAAGGAGGTAGAGGAGCAAGGGGAAAGGAGCTAGAGGAGCAAAGGGATGAGGAAACAACTGGGGAAGGAGGTAGAGGAGCAAGGGGGATGAGGAAACAAGTGGGAAAGGATGTAGAGGAGCAAGGGGATGAGGAAACAACTGGGGAAGGAGGTAGAGGAGCAAGGGGAAAGGAGCTAGAGGAGCAAAGGGATGAGGAAACAAGTGGGAAAGGAGGTAGAGGAGCAAAGGGATGAGGAAACAAGTGGGAAAGGAGGTAGAGGAGCAAGGGGAAAGGATGTAGAGGAGCAAAACAATGAGGAAACAAGAGGGAAAGGAGATAGAGGGGCAAGGGGATGAGGAAACAAGTGGGAAAGGATGTAGAGGAGCAAGGGGATGAGGAAACAAGTGGGAAAGGAGGTAGAGGAGCAATGGGATTAGGAAACAAATGGGAAAGGGGCAGAGGAGCAAGGGGATGAGGAAACAAGTGGGAAAGGAGGTAGAGGAGCAAGGGGAAAGGAGCTAGAGGAGCAAAGGGATGAGGAAACAAGTGGGAAAGGGGGTAGAGGAGCAAGGGGATGAGGAAACAAGTGGGAAAGGAGGTAGAGGAGCAAGGGTATAAGGTAAGATGAGGCAAAGGAAGTAAGGGACCTGAGGGGGGACAAGGGGTAAGGGAGCAAAGAGGGAACATGGAAAGTGAGCAAGGGTGCAGCAGGGGAGAAATCATTGGGGAATGATGTAAGGGAGTCAGAGAGAGAGAGAGAGAGAGAGAGAGTCAGAGGAAGGGACAAGAAAATAAGAGGTACATGACGGGGCAAAAGGGTAGGAGAGGAAGGTGAAATAGTCAAAGGGGCAGACCAGCACTGCCCATGCAGCACAGGGTTAGGAGCTGAGGAGGTGAGATGGCAAGGAAGGAAGGAGGTGAAGTGACAAGGATGTAGAGGATGCAGGGATGCAAAAAATGAAGGAAGCAATGCAGTAAAGGGAGGGCACATTGGCGCAGCGCATGCAAAATAGGAACAGGGGTAAAGGAGCAGGAGGCAAGAGGCAAGGGTCTGAGTCACTACGGGAACAAAATATTTAGGGGGAGAGAAGGTATATTAGCATGGGAGGAAGGGAGGGGACAAGCGAGCAACAAAGCAAGGGAGAAAGGGAGTAAGGGAGAAAGGGAGTAATTGGCAGGGTTGCATGGAGGCAAAGTCCCACGGCTTGATTCCTTTTCCGTCACTTCTTTTGAAATGTCACGGATGTGAAAAAAAAAAGTAAATTGCAGATGCAAAGAAGTTCTTTTTTGGAAGGTGGCTTCTTACTGGGCATAAATTCAACAGTAATACAGTCTCTATCACATTTTTTAAGTTCATTTCATATCGTCGGAGACTTCAGAGCACAGTTCTGAGGATATAAATGGAATTGGGCCAAACGGCTTGACAAAAAGGAAAAAAAGGGGATTGGTTTTGGCTTATTATCTTTCCCTTGGTCTGAAGTGGGCAAGGGAAGAAAAGGAGCCGGAGTGGGTAGGAAGAGATGGCAGGACAACTGGGAGGAAATGAAAGGGAGCGGAGAGGAGAGGAGAAGAAAGGAAATAAAGAAGGGGGGGGGGGGGGGAGGGGGCCAGGGAAGAGGGGGCAGGGAGTGCAGACATGCCAGTGTACCTGGGCATCAGCTGTGTGAAGGGAGGAAGAGGAGAGAGAAGAGGAGGAGGAGGAGGAAGAGTGGAGAAGGAGGTCGAGAGCAGCACCACGCTAGCAGGAGTTACATTGGAGGAGCTCGAGCAGAAGCTGCTGGGAAAAACAAGGAGGGGAGGGGGAGTGCCAGTGTCAATCCTTTCTCCTCATGGCTTCAAAAGATCTGTCAACACAACGCTTCCTAAAGATGGATTCCTTTGTATCGAATCTAATCAAGGGAGTATTGTGGATACTGACGGCATTGACTGAGAGGGAGAATTCAGAAAACATGCTTGTTATTTCCTATATTTTGAAAATGTATTTTATTCAACATTCCTCAAAAAAAAAGTTCCTTTTATGCTGTTGATTATGGAGGATTCTGTACAGACTTGAAATGTTGCAGAAATAAATAAATAAATAAATAAATAAAATGATTTCCCTACAATTTCAGAAGAACTAGTTGGCTATGGCAAAAAGTGACCCCCTCTCTTACTGAGGGCCGTGCAGAATTTGACAAGGAAGAACACAAATGCATGAAACCTCAGCCTCCGGCATCTCCATAACAAGTCTCTAAAAACAGTTTAAATTTGGGTTAATTTCCAAGTCCATTCTCACATGTGCAGCCCACTCGCTTGTGTTTTCCGGGTTGAAGCTTTAAAGCGGGGCATTTGAGAGAAGCCCTCCATTCACTGCCTACTCCCTCCTCTCCATAACTAAATTCTCCTCTAAAATAAAGTGTAGTTACGCAGATAATATGAGTAATAGGCGAGGGAGCAGGAATAGCATCCTAGCTGACATGTGAGGGCTGCTGAGGTGAAGTGAAGCCAAGAGGAAGTAGGCCAGCGGAGACTTATATATAGGGCACAACACGGGGAAAATGTCATCAAGCTACTTTAACTTCCATTCATTAGAAGTTTTATGCATTAGTGTGCTAGCTTAAGTTTTATGTGATTCAAAACACTGACACATTTGTATTCCCTCCATTGCCAAGAGCTGCTCCTTGAAAATCTGCCCATGCAGAGTGCAGGGCAGAGGGGTGATCGCTGCTGATTGGTACACAAGCCGTGCTCCCCCTTGGGGCATATGAACAGTTTCATTCCAAAATGAGATATGCACCATTTGAAAATATGAACACTCACTCTGATGAAATGAAAGTAAAGGACATTACGGTCTTTGGTTAAAGTTAGGAATCATTAGCATGGCTCTGCTTGCAAAAAAGTTGATAGAATCATCTGTGTTTTTGAATACGGATTGCATTTCGAATGGCAGCATGTTTCCAAAATGGATACACAGCATTTTGGAATGAAAACTTTCATATCTAAAATGGAGGATGTCTGTGTCTCTAAGACATGAAAGCATTGATCTGTACCAGACACACAGCGAACTACGCTGCCTTGCTCAGGACCTTTTCCGTCGGCCGACTCAGCTCTCCCTTCTCTCAATTTTTTTATTTCCCTTCCAATCCCTCGCTCTTGTCACTGTGTCGTCAAGAGTCAATGGCCCTATGAAATGACCCTCCGCTTCCATCCACACTCCTTCCTTTCTTCTTGCTCTCCTCTCCGTCTCCTGCTCCTGAGAACTTGTCACTCACTCACTTACTTACGAGACACTCACACACACACACACACTGGTGTGGCCAGTGGAGGATAAACAATCCCCGCGCTGACCAGTCAAGCCTGGGCTTCCTGGAGAATGTTGGGGCAATGCCCTGGAACTGTGGCTCTATCAAACTCTGTCAGGCACCGGTGGACTCGGACGTGTGTGTGTGTGTGTGTGTGCGTGTAGGTGTGTGTGTGTGTGTGTGTGTGTGTGTGTGTGTAGGTGTGGGTTCGGGGGGACAAGACAGAACAAATAGATTGAGAAGTAGAAGTATCCATCCCTTTTTTTGTGCCTTCAGTCCCCTTTTTCTCACTTTTCCCCCATTTTTATTCCCCATGTATGTCTCATCATTGCGTATTGATCTGCATAATTGTGTATGTGTGTCCGTGTAATGTGCCTATGACTCTTAATGAGGACTTCAGCAGAGAGAGCGAGAGAGAGAGAGAGCGAGAGAAAGCGAGAGAGAGAGAGAGCGAGCGCGCTACATGGAGAGAATACGATGATGAGGCTGAAGCACCGCGGAAACCTTGGGGCAGAACCAATCCAGCGGACACGCACACAATTTACAGCCGCTTGATCTGACACAAACATTACATTCAAGTGACCTGAGATATAATGTCAGATGTTTTGATGAAGTGGCTTTGAGGGCTGTGCAGAGCATCCATGTGCATGCCCACGAATGCGAGCGCACGCCTCTCTGCGAGCGCGGGCGTCCCTGTCCGTGCCTTCATCTGGCTCTAGATTCATTTACATGAGCCTGTGTGAGTGTAATTGAGGCCCTGTGGCCGTAGCTAGAGGCTGGGCATGTATTTGCAAACATGAGAGCGTGGTAATTGAGGCATCAAGCCGTCCCCTCTTTGTCTCTATGCAAAGCATGAAGAGCAAGTTAATGGTCCAGCAGCGACGAACAATGGAGACCACTCGCAATGAATGCGATGATGGAAATAAAAGAGGCGAAGATAAGCGTTATTATTCAATACCGGGCCGTTCGCAGGGGGATGATCCTGCCATGCCTGAAAGCAGCAATGCATTTGAATATGTGCGTGTGTGTACTGTGAGTGTAAGCAAATGTTTGCACGCACTTTGGTGTTTCTACTGTAGCGCTGGTGCCGTCGCATGACCATGGCTGTGTGAGTGTGTGTGTGTATCTCTAAACATGTGCAGCCGTTGTGAGGGTTTGACTGACAGCACCAGTTTGTATTGTGCTGGTGTGAGTGAATGGAGGCCATTTCTACACCTGGCTGGCTCCATCTGCACCATTCTTTATCTATCTATCCGTCTTAGATTAAGGTGGTCTCTATATCACAACCCCCCCCCCCCCCTCCTCTATATAGGTAGGTGTACCTCTGAATAGACCTGCCTTACCTTATCTGACTGACAGGTGGAGCTGGTGTAGGTATCTGAGTGTGTGTGTGTGTAGGTGTGTGTGTGTGTGTCAGTGGAGGAGAGTGACAGCAAGAGAGAGAGAAGGAAAGATAGATGGCATGCAAACTATACAAAGAAATGCACGCACAATGCATCTGAAAATCTCCCTGGATAGATATGAATTGAGTGCCAGCCAAATGAAATGCAAACATACAATTGTGTTTCTGGCCGTGTGTGTGTGTGTGTGTGTGTGTAATTGTGTGCGACTGCGTAGGAGGCGATATGCATGCTCCCCCAACCCATGTGCTTGTATGTGTGATGGACTGTACAGTATGAGTTGTGAGTGTGGGGCGTGAGTGTTGAGTGTGTGCGACTTCGTGTCTGCATGTGTGTGTGTGTGTGTGTGTGTGTGTGTTTGCGTGGGCGTGTGTGAGGCGAGCTGGCAGAATATAGAATTGGACTGGAGTCAAAGAGCAAAGTGGTTGGAACGGCAAACAGAAAAGCACTCTCCCCCCTTTATCTGCTCAGCTGAATAAAACATGCAGTATATATGGCATGATATAGCCGATGCGATAAAATTCCCTTGAGATGACACGCAACAGCAGAATTGAGTTGAAACAAGACATATTACATCAAGCGACAATGGGTGGTTGCTTGATTGATTGTTCCGTGGGCTTTGAGTTTTAGTTTAGTAGCGTCATGTATTTCAAAGGCACCAATTTACAAGATACTTTTCATAAAGGCCCTGACTGCTTATCACACAGAAACCAAGAAATCTTGCATCACTTTAATGTTTTAGGGGTGTAAACTGAAACCGTCCTTATATACGGTCCGTAAAACCATGCAATTGAAAAGTGTATTGCGCTTGTATAACCATAATTCATTGTTTCTATGTGTAATTCTACTACTACTAGATGTTTCGGTGGGTGTATATTGGGTTGGGGCATGTTTGGGTATATGCTTCTACGTTTGTGTGCGTGCAGTATGCATTTTCTATGTTTTTTATGCTGCACCTGAATTGCCCTTCGGGGACAATAGAGGTTTATCGAATTGAATTGAATGTTGGGATATTCATAAAGATTAGGGGGCCACGTTTACGACTCATGCATTGTAGTTTTAACTTTAAAAATGGCGTCAAAGAGTGTACAAGGCTGAATATTCGGGCTTACAGTACGCTTGCTGCAGGACGCCCCTTTAAACTTTATGAGAAATAAAGAAATAAAGCTTCTACTCCGTGCCACCCCAAACCACACTCACTTCAAAGCATCTTGTTCAGAGAAAAGAAAAACCCAAAAAACGTTGGAATCGTCTATTTCCTAAATAAGACTGCAAGCAGTGTGCTGAAAAATGTGGGCACATTCCTCTCCCCAATCTTTCCTATTTCATCTTTAGATCATAAATATTAGTAAAATAATGAAGGAGGACGAACTGCCCACTTATTTCAAAAAGTGAAAGAAACAAAAAGAGAGTCTTTGACCCTGTATAAGTGGTGTGGAGAACTAATGGTCTGGGTAAAACCATCATTGTGCTCCTATGGGGTCAGCCGCTACGCAGCGAACTGCTTCACTGCTTTATCTCTCTCTCTCCTCTCTTCACTGCCTGTCTCCACTGTTCTATGTGAAAAACTAATTAGATAGCAAAGGACTGTGGACTGCCCACTCTCCTCTATAAAAAAAATGTAAAAAAAGGATTAAAAAAAAAAAGGTTTTGACCCAGCCGATGTTTTCCCCCCTCGAATCAGACAGCTCCATTATCGAGCTCCCTTCTTAATGTTGCACGTTAAAACATGTTGAGTGTAGCTGGCTGATCGCGCGCTTTCAGCCATTCTCTCATTGTCACTCTACTGTACATGCCTTTCACAGAGAGAGCGCCTCCAATGACTGGATTACTGTAATCTGGATTATTATGGAGAAGCGTGTGACAGTTTGACTGGGTGTGTGATTGAGTTTATGATTGAGTGTGTGTGTGCGTTTGTGTAACATGCTTAAAAGAGGGAGTTAGGATGACAGCATGATAGAATGGAGCCATAGGGAGTGTATAGGATGGAAGTTGTTTTGTGTGTGTGTGTGTGTGTGTGTGTGTGTGTGTGTGTGTACCTCCTCCAGATGAGCAGGCCTACTCCCATGGAGAGCAGCATGATGAGAGCGGCCACAGACACGACGACGATGATCACCACTGGACTCTGCTCGCTGGAAGCCAGCGCCACTGGAAGTGACAGAACACACCGTGCTGCTTGTTAACGTGATTACACAACCACACAAACACACGAGTGCAAACAAAGTATCCGCACAAACCTTAACTGTGGACACAACCGATATTAGTCAGGGGAAGAACTGCAAATGGCAAAAATGAACACACTCTCACATGTGTGAAGTACATGCACTTGGACACACACAATGTAATGTAACAACACATAGGCATACATGTATATTCAACTATACTAAAGTATACATAGGAGATGGAGGGCAAATAATGAGGCTTCCTGGCTTCCTCCTAGCTTCCTGGACATGATAAAACCCTAAAATCTGTTATCTATTGCTCTGGAGCTCCGGTAGAGACGATATTAAACGGTATTAAACCAACCAAGTAACACTGAAATCCGGTCGGAGGAATTTCGGTGTTACACTTGTTCAAACTGAAAGGTTTAATAAACAAAGAAAGCGATTCACTTCAGCAGAATGACTAGTTTTTTTATGTATAGGCTATTGTCAGAATCTCCTTTGTTTGCATTCGATTATGTGCTAGAAATGTGTTTTTCACACTGTTTTGCCAGATAATGTCAAGAGTGAAAAAAAACTAATTTTCCAATCGCCTCTACCGGAGCAACAGATAACAGAGAATCGCTGATTTTGGGGTTTTATCATGGCCAGGAAGCTACACAACCCAAGGTACAACCAAAGTTCAACATCACTTTAAAAAGGTAGACAAGTGAGCTTGTGACTTGATGTTTACTGGGTCAAATCCCTATAAGCCAGTTGGGAAAATGAGCGAATGTTTAAAACTTTCCCTAGCCTAAAAAAAAAAAAAAAAAAAAAGATACTGTCCAGGTTCCCCATTGGCTCTAGTGGAGCTGCTCATAGCCAACAGGGCAGCTCTCAGGTGTGTGTTACTGTATGAACAATGTCAAGCAGGTCAGTGCCGAAAAAGAGTTTGCATGCTCAGCAAACCCCTTTCCTGGATAAATAAAAAGGTAAAAAAAAAAAAAAAGACCAAAAACACTGGATTCATGAGAAATGCAAACACAATGTTATGCATGTGAACCCAAACACACGACACACACACACACAGTCACAAACAAGACTCCGAGGTGGCACAGGGGACGCAGTATCAACTTGCACAAAGAGGAACCATTTCACAGCTTACTGGAAAAATCCTGAAGCTTCACACATACTCTCAGACACAGACAAGTCTCTCTCTCTCTCTCTCTCTCTCTCTCTCTGTCTCTCTCTATCTCTCTCGCTCTAGCAGCATGCCTCTTTGTGTGGGCTGGCCAGGCGCCTACACAAACCCCTATCCCAAGCTGCCTGGCGGCGCTGGGAGAGCGGGAGCGAAGAGAGAGGAGAGAAAGTGAGGAGGAGAAGGAGGAGGAGGCGTAAAACGGCTACTCACACTCGCCAAGTGTCTGCAGCTCCAGGGGGGCGCTGTACGCCCCGTAGTCGATGGGCGACGGAGAGGAAGAGGAAGACGAGGAAGACGAAGAGGAGGAAGAGGAAGAGGAGGAAGAGGCAGACGAGGAAGAGGAGGAGGAGGAGAGAGGGGGGGAGGAGAGGGATGAGGAGGGGGCCGGTGTGGAGAAGGGGCGGATGAGGAAGACATATGTGGTGCCAGGTTTGAGGTTGTTGACACTGATCCGGGTGGCGGCAGTCTTCACAGTAGAATAACTCTGATCCTTTTGCTCCTGTGGAGAGAGAGAGGGAAGAGAGAGGGAGAGAGAGAGAGAGAGAGAGAGAGAGAGAGAGAGAGAGAGAGAAACAGGAGGAGTGAGACGTGTAGGTGGAATGCATTTGTGCGATGCTCCGTTTATTCCGAGGCACAGTTTGTAATGCTGGGAAAGTGCGAGACGGTTCTGTATTCAAATCAGGGGCTTTGGTAATGTTTACATGCACTGAGAGAGCGGACTGGAGGAGGATGAAAAGTTTCGAAAGTTTTAGGGAGTCAGACATGTAGCCAAAGGTTGAGGAGAAATGATGTCGGATCTCTTTTAATGTATGTTCAATGGAAAAGTCATATTGAAAACGCCCTCTGGAGAAAAAAAAGCAAAACTTACAAACTTTATAAAGCCTGAAGGAAAACCCAAAGAGCTCTATGGCAATAATTACATGAATCTATTCATAAGAACAGTCTTTAAATAAATTGTAAATAAAAAAATAAAAATCATGGCGTTCAGGTCTGTGCTCTGTGAGAATAAGTCACACCAAACGCAGGTGGGTACAATGGGGGCAGCAGATAGGTGACACACATTACCATAATTACTCTGTTTGCTCCCAGATATGTTTGTTTTTCTCTCCCCAACGCAATCCGTTTCACATCTCTGCCTTGTTTCAACAAATGCTCCTCATATCTATGCGTGTCACGCCTTCGCATGTCAATAACACCACTCCAAAAGATTGCCATGTTTCGAATGCCGTGATTCTCAAGCCGAGCATGTCAAACTGATTCAGTAGTAAATCTGACTTGTGTGCCAGCGTATTGCGAAATATAAAAAGAGGTCACCATTGGAAAGCTCCGTAAAAGTGATCAAGTGTATGTGTGTGTGTGTGTGTGTGTGTGTGCATGAGAGCGTGTGTGCGCACCCCTGCTTGCATGTGGTAATGAGGATTTGGAGCAGCATGCGTGATCTTTAATGCTCTCTCGTACATTTGCATGAATAACATCGCATGGAGAGGGAACAAAGAAAATAGAGGAAGGGTCAGAGAGAGTGGGTGAAACTCACAGAGAGAGAGAGAGAGAGAGAGAGAGAGAGAGAGAGAGAGAGAGAAATAGGGAGAGAGAGAGAGAGATTGACAGAGAGAGTGGCAGCTGTAATGAGTGACTCCTGTGGAGAGAGCTAATATGTGACAGAGAAGAGAGCAGGGAGATGAAGGAGAGAGGGGATGGAGAGGAAGGAAGGAGGGAAAACATGGAGTGCTCAGAATGGGGGAGGACAGGTTAGAGGGTGGAAACAAGAGATTCAGCACTCAGAGAGAGAGGTGGGGGGCGGGGGGGGGGGATGCTGGAGGAGGATGGGAGGGCAACACTTTCTAATAACCATTACTAATAAATGGTGAATTCATTGTAATTTCATTTTATTAATTTAACCACTTAATGTTAACAGCTAATTGATGATTAGCTAATTTCCTATGCCATGGCATATTAAATAATCAATCTTTGTATTGTATCATAATTTTTAAGAAATTAAATAAATTATTTTTGATAGTCTTCGTTAGCAATTTGGTAGTCATTTGTTATTAAGATTAAACACTTTCTTTATTAAGTATTCATAAATATTTAACAAGTTATTTGTACAATTTAAATAAGAATTATGTACTATTATATTATTATAGTGCTATTATAAAGTTGCAACTGAATGAAAAACAGCATGACTGAGCAATGCCATGCATCACACTTTATGATTTGTTGTAATGCAGCTGTATATCTCATCGCCTTTCAACATCTTTCCTCTCTCCCTCTCATTTACTCTCCATCCATGCCTTACGCTCTCTCCATTCATCTTCTTCCCTCATTCTGCTTTTCTACTGCATCTCCCTCGTCCTTCATTCATTTGTCTCTGCTGCATTGCTCTTGGAAGCATCTTTCCTCCCACTCATCTTCCCTTCATCTGTCCCTTACACTCTCTCTCTCTAACCTTTCCTCTCCCTCAGTCTTTCTACTGGCATCTCCCACTCTCCACATGCTCTTTACCTCCCTTCGTCTCTTCCTTTTTCTCTTGTTGCTCCGTCATTCCCTTCATCCCCCTGCCCATCCTTCCTCTATCGTCTTCACTTCTTTCCCTAAAGACGGCGGAGCGCGGCAGTAGGGAGGGAAGTAAGGAGGGCTTTCTTAAATATGGTGAGGCACAGAGAAGAGAAGGAGGTGTGAAAATGAGTGAGAGTGTGACAGAGCCAAAGAGAAAGACCTGGCATTGCCAGAAAACGCAGCGTATGAAAATGGAGAAGTGTGAGCATGACAGCTGCGGTTTACGTGCATGACAGATTTACTGTGAGGAGTATGAATGTTGACGGGGTGGCCAGAATCCGAATAAGTGGCATGTTAAATGAGTGTGATTGGGCGGATGAAATTACAGTGGTTATCCAAGACCGCAAAAGAAAATGTGGCAGAAGTGGAAAGCGAGGCGGACTGAGGTTTTCACATTCAATCATCGCATTGCGATGTGGCAAGTTTGTCCCTTCAAATTACCAATAACATACCTGATTTTTGCATGATATTTTCAGCATTATTTGATCAAAACAAATTTTCAAAACGGGAGAAATCTGTCAACTGTTACCAATTGAAAAACCCGTTATAAAACATCTCGTCATGGTTGGCTGCAAAAGCCACATAACCAAATCACATGATGTCACTTCCCTCAGTTGCAGATATTTTGAAGACTTTGTGGCAAGTTTCGGTGCCTGTGCTCTAAACTGACCAACCGGCCAAACTCCCAAAAACTTGCCGTGTTCCTTTAATGTTTTAGAGCCTGGGTTCTCACACCTGTTCAGGACACAAATGAGTAATTTAGTGTCACCCAGTTTTGTGGACCCAGGCTCACTGTAACGTACTAGTACACTTGTCACATGTGGAGACAAAATGGGAACAGGCCTGCAACCCATTTTGGGTCGTATAGTTAAATTTAGTTTAAGTCTTGATTCGTGGCTTTGATAGCAGAAAAGCAAAACTCAACTAAGAGCAATGATGCAGACAGATGATTTATATATACAGTATATATATGTGTGTGTGTGTGTGTGTGTAACTATGAGTTTACCTTCTCATAATATTTGACCTCATATTCGGTGCGGCTGCTGTTGGGGTAGGAAGGCTGCCTCCACACCAAGGTTATGCTCTTCTGCTCGATCTTCTCCGCTCGCAGCTCACTGACCAGAGAGGGCGCTATAAAGGGAGAGAGAGAGAGAGAGAGAGAGAGAGAGAGAGAGAGAGAGAGAGAGAGAGAGAGAGAGAGAGAGAGAGAGAGAGAGAGAGAGAGAGAGAGAGGTGAGCTTGGGAATTCCAATCCCATTCAGTGAAAATAGAGCAGCTCCAGCATTTCTCTGGAGGACATCATCAACATTACCTGCTCTCCTGTATTTATAGCTATGGGAAAGTCTTGTTCACGTTCACAAAGCTTGACTGTGTGTGCCAAGGTCACAGGAGGAATATAGTGAATTCTCTTATAGGGTGGACTTCTCCTTTAATTGAAACCAGGCATTGATATACATCTATACACACTGTAGTCTCAGGTCTGAGCTGAGAGAGTGAGTTAGAGAGGAGGGGAGCAAAGTTGGAGTGTGGGCATGAAAGCACAGAGAAAGAGCACAACAAGGACGCGAGGAGAGAAAGAGAGGGAGAGAAAGAGTGGATAGAAAAAAGAGAGGATCAGTGGTAGAGAAGAGAGAGGGGGAACGGATGAATTATTGAAGCGGGGATGTGTCGGAGAGACAACTTCATCTCACTCATCAAAGTTCCATGATCCTGCATGGTCCGAAAACGATGTGTGTGTGTGTCTGTGTGTGTGTGTGCGTGTGTGGGTGTGTGTAGGTGTGTGTGTGTGCGTGTGGCATTGAACAGGGCCTGGTACAGTGGGACTGACAACAGATCCATACAGATATGGATTGACTGACAAGTCTGTATCGACAGGAGACTAAAGGATGGAGACGCCGTTAATCTGGACTCTCTGCCTTTCTCTCTCTCTCTCTCCCTCTCTCTCTTTCCAACTGACCGCACTCATAACTTTTTCTGACTCAATCCATGAGGGCTGCAGTGAAATTTGAGCAGACAGATATTTCATCTCCAATCGATCACAATGGGATACGAAAATGGAGATGAAATATCCATACAGAGCAGCGCTTTCAAAAATTCGGAAATGAGCCTCAATGGCACCGGCTCAATATCACACAATTCTATTATTGAGGAAAGACTTGTTCTTTTTTTTTTTTTTTTTTTTTTTATTTCTCCATCAATAAATGACAGGCAGGCCATAGTAAGAAAAGCAGGAAGCACCACCCACTCTCGCGTAAGTGCTAATTATGCCTCGCTTAACGAGCTAGCGGAACGAGCCGTCGATCAAAAATATTAAGAAAAACAAGGAGGTGCAGTTGACTCAGTGAAAAGGCCATTATGTTTGGGAGGAGTGGTGCCATTAAGGCCATTAGGATCAGCTTTAGTGGCAGGGAAGTGTATGGGGTGTTCCATTTCCTTTCACCGCGTGTTTTCTGTCAGCTTTTTGTGCTGTGTGACGGTTAAAACGGTATAATTCTTCACTTAATTAATCGCCTTTCAATACCCCCGTCTTACTTTGTCAGAGATGTAATCTTCAAGATTTCTGCTTTTGTTTTTTTGTTTTTTTGGTGGCAATAAAAGTCCTATTCCTGGTTTCATGCTGCTTCTTTGCGTTTCTGATTCTATTCTTGTTTGTCATCTGTCGTTTTATTTCCCCACCTCCTTCGCTCCCCTCCCTCCCTCCCCCCCCCCCTCCCCCCTGGTATTTGAGTTTGAGTTGTTCCCGTTCGTCGTTCTTGCTCTTCTCACTTCCTACTCATCTCTTTTGTGACCTTTAACTGTCATTTTTATCTTCCTCCCAGATGAAAACAAGACGCATTCATGAATAAGTTCTGCCTCTCTCCTCCCTCTCTCTCTCTCTCTCTCTCACACATTAACTTCACAAAAAATACAGTATACAAACGAACATGACAACATCTGTGTGACACCTCCAGTCTTCCTCTCATAGCAGGATAATAAAGTCATTCTAGGCAGTGGATCAAAGACAGTCAAGACCTGTCTGTCTCTCTCTCACTCGCTCTCTCTCTCTCTCTGTCAGTCTCCATCTGTCTCTTTTTTGATCTCTCTACTTTAAAAAACATAGGTACTATCCATTATTCATGCTGACCCGGGCCAATGAGTGCTGAATCTATCACTGCTCTCCATGTCTGCCCAATCCCTATCTGCAGCAGCAGGCTGAAGTAGCAAAAAATATCAGAGCAGTTTGATTGGGCTGAGTAAATGTGTGTGTGTGTGTGTGTGTGTGTGTGTGTGTGTGTGTGTGTAGGAAGAGGTGTGGGGATGTGGATCTCTCCTTAGACCGATTTGTTATGAATCTCAGTATGCAGCATCATTACAAGAAATATCGCTGAGCAGGTCAACAATTCAATATGATTGCTCTCATTTTGTTGATAGATCATGACTCAATTCCACTGAGTGCCATTAAGATCACAGCAGAGTTTACTCGTCATGGCGTCCTTATTTTGATTCTGTCTGGTACTCACATGGTAATAATAAAAAAATCATGTGGAAATCAATATTATCCAGCTGCAAAACAGAAATATCAATGTTGAGATGGCAATTCCATTAGCATTATAGGCACGACTCCTCTATAAAATATTATTTACATTTACATTTATTACCGTTATACAGTTTACTGTTACACATACTGTAGATTTGTTTGGTATCTCTCTGCAGCTTCTCAATGTCCTATATTTTACATTCTTTCAACAATGGTTAAATTTGACCTACTGCTAGAAATATGTAAATCTTCCAATCTACCCCCCCCCAACAGAAAGAAACAAGAAACAAAAAATAAGGCTTATTAGTCCTCATAAAGCATTCAAATAGAACTATTGTGAAAGTGACGGTGTTAATGTAAAGTAAACTGATTTTGACAGATTCCAATGATAAAACTAAATGCAGGTCAGGAGGCACCTATTTATTTTTTGTCTGTGTTTAGCATTGCGATGTCTGATTTGCTGTAAAACAAACTCAGGTGTATCACTCAGTCTACAGAAAACTGAAATGTAACATAACCTACAGCCACATTCCCAGAGGGAGGGGGTTGTTCTAAGATTAAGAGAGTGGCATGGAGGGAGAAGGAAAGATGCCAACAAACTTTACGCAAGAATGCAAAGAAACACTAGTAGAGAAATCAATATTCACTATTTTGACTGTCGAGTCAGGTCTCTGGGGTCAAAAGACAGCCGACATAATTTGTGTAGGATCCCACCCAGCTTGTACCCGATCTTGTACATTTGAATCAGTACGGCTATATCTTGTATAGCTGGCCCGGTCTCCCAAATTTCAATCTGATAGTCGTTACACCCCTAGTGTACAGGAAAGGGACTGCAGCATGGAATGGATTACTCTTAACTTACTTAACTTGAATAGTATAGGGATGGGACAATATGCTTATCTTCCGATACGATTCAATGCAATATGGGGTTCGTGATTCAATACAACCACGATACGATGTAATAAATAAAAGCTCAATGACAACAAAGTATGACTGTGCAGAATTATGTTTATTTCTGAGCCACAAATCTTTCTAGCAACGGCATCGGCTTGCTAAAATGTAAACAACAATTTAAAAATACATTACAAAGTGCAAATAATATCATTTCGATGGAGAGCTTGTGAAACTGTGATGGGAAAGCCAACTCAAATGGAGCCAATATTGCGATTCATTTTTCTGCCCCACGATACGTATTGTCACAGTTTTGTATGGCGATATACAGAATTTCGATACATCGTCCCGTCCCTACTGAACAGCCTAGAACGGAGAAAATGTAAACAGACTTGCAGAGAGAGAACGAATCAGAAGGTCAGAGAGAAAAAGAGAGAAACAAAGAGACGGAGATGGAGCAAGAGGGAGTGAGGGAGTAGGAGAAACATGAGAGAGAGACAGATGTAGAGAGAGAGAGAGAGATGGAGAAAAGAGAGAGGTAGAAAGATAAGAGTTGAGAATAAAAGGATGAAAGAGAAAGATCTGACACATGCTCTTTCTCTCTCTCTCCGACTGCCATCCGCCCCAACGTGAAGAGAAACTCGGCCTATCATACTAAACTAAGAACACAGTGTCAACTTGCTCTCCCCCATCTACAACTGCAGGCTATTGTTTGCTATTCTTTCCCTCCTTGTGTGTTGAATTATGCATGGGACCGGTGCCTGCCTCCAAACTCTGACTCCAGATCACATCACAGCCCAATCTGACGCACAAAAACGCAAGCGTGCACAGTTTCTCTTTCAACGCACACACACACACACACACACACACACACACATAAGCCAGCAGTGTGTAGTCACGTACAGTACACACACACACACACACACAATCACCAGCAGGCTCAAACACACTGCTGCACACTACTGCACACCTCTGTTTGAAAAGCGAGAAGTGGGCTGTAACTTGCATAGCAGACACATTGAGTGATGGTTACTAAGTGGATGTAATGGTTACTAAGGGACACACACACACACACACACACACACACACACACACACACAGCTGTACACGCAAACAGGCATGACTGCAGATACACACACCATTTCCAACACACACACACACAAACGCATTGCCGGTTAGAAAGAGTGTACGGCAGCAAATGGTGAGTAGCGTTGAGGCTGGCTCTGTATTTGAGAGGAAGAAATTGATGCCAAGTGCCCTCTGAATTGGCTTTTGCACTCACACACACACACACACACATACGCACACACAGACACACACGCTCAAACACTATCACACACTCATTTCCACAAGCAATATAGCGGAGGTGATGGCCTTGTGGGCTCTAAACCTCTCCGGCTTTGCTGTGGAAATGAACAGCAGGCGTTTTCAAAGCCTCATCATACAGCAGGAAACACATGGCCGACACACTGATAGGCACTTGTTTCAAAGACATACAGTACAAATTCTGATAGGATCCAGTATGAAGGCTCTGCAGAACACATGCCAATCACCAATATAGATAATGGTCTATAGACTTCAAAGGGATGTTATGATGCAAGGGGAAAGTGAGGCATGAGCTGCGAAGTCGCACCGGATCGAGTTTGGCACAAAATGGCCACCAGTCGGCACACAGTCGCACCTGTCGTCGATTAAACTTACTTAGGCTGTGAGTACAGGCCTGTCATTATGCAGACACCGAGGGGATAAGTGGTGGCTCTATTCCCAGGTCTCTATGGCAAGTCTATCTGTGAATAGACTTTGGCACAAAATGGCGGCCGCTGCTGTAGGCTCTCGCATCCATGTATACAAAGCCAGCTGAGGTGCAACTGGCGTCTCCGCTTCGTTATCAAAGGAGACAGGCAGAGGAGCCGCTCTCCCCAGGGGCCACGGCACAGGCAGGGCTGAACGTCTCTCCGGTCTTCCGCACTTTCTCCTCTTTCTCTTCCTCACTTCCTCTTCGGTTCCTCTCTCTCTGCAAACTCCCTCTCACTTTCCCACTCTCTCTCGCCGTCTCTCCATCTCCTTATCTCTCCATTTTCCCCACACAGCTCTTTCTCTCTCTGTATCTCTCTATTCTCAGGGGACGCTGCTGTTCCCTGCAGGCCTGTTTGTGCCTCTGCTGAGATGACATCCATCTTGTCAGGAGGGGGTTTCATTGTTCTGCTTCTCACCATCTCCTCCGCATGTGTGAGCGTACGAGTTTCCGTGTGCCTACGCATATTAAAAGGAGAGCGAGCGCGTGCGTGTGTGTGTGTGTGCGTTGGGGATGGAGAGACGAGGCGGTAGCTGTTAAGTCGTGCAGGCAGGAGTGATTGAGAGCCTGTATCTGTCGGGCCTGCTCATGTTCAAAGGGTTAACGGGCTGTAAGAACGGCGAGCGGCGTTCCCTCTGGGCGCAGCACCACCCGCTTCTACCTGGGGTTAAAGGGACAGTACGCCGATTTAAGTGACTGACGGGAGAAGAGAGGGAACATCTTTTGGTTAAGCTGTACCTTGAGCTTTTTTTTTACACTTAGAGCTACAAGCAATTCTGTCTATGCTACCAAACAATCCCTATTGAAGTGTGTATTTGTGTGTGTGTGTGTGTGTCTTCAGTAAAATCATTAAAGAGACAACTGGCCAAATAGTTGTGCGAGTGACTTTTTCAAACTTTTTCTTATTTCTCTGCTACACAATCCATTGCTCAGTGCATAGAGCGTGTCATAGGATGCATAATTTAACATTGCGTCGCCTTCCTCGCAGGATCGCACTCAGATTTAAACTACATCAAATATCCTGCCGACAGACGCCCTCGACAATCTGACGCCAGAATCAATTGTTGCACACTTTCAAGTGTCGTTTTTGTGCGGAGAAATGCCTTCCTTGTTCTTCTCAGATGGTAACCTTAAGAACTAGCGGTGTCCTCCTCGGCAAGCAGTGATTAAATCAAAGCACACAGCTAGAACAACTTTCGGCAGCTCTGTCACACATTTTATAAAACAAATGATGTGACACTGCAGTTTGCCAATGCTTCCTTTTTTATCTATCTATCTATCTATCTATCTATCTATCTATCTATCTATCTATCTATCTATCTATCTCCTTTAAAGCATCATATTGAGGCAATAATTTCAACTTTTATAATGTTTCTTATTGATTGATACACGTTTTGGATTTGGAAACTCACACTGAAACACTCTAAGATATGAAATAAACCAAAAAAGCTGGCGTGTCAAAGCATGACTAAACATTTCAAATGTGTTTCTCACTCCTTTACAGCAAGGTGCTGCATAACAACTCCCCTCCACCTTTGATAAGGACAGGCTTAACTTGCACGCAGCGTTTGAACCGCTCGAAACGATTCCGCGCACAAACGCAGCCCTGCCG